>NC_064614.1:997727415-998030446 GCF_023898315.1 Schistocerca nitens | reverse complement strand
ACTACGAAGCGCGCACAACAGCCCAGAGAGCGAACGGATGCAAAATTACAGCCCGACCGCAACAACTAACGCTCAGGTCCAGTATCAGCATGGGGCAGAACTACGTGGTCACAGCACGCACCACGAGATGTCAGCTAGCGTCAAATAGACGGGCGCGTTTGATACTACAACCAATAGAGATGTGCAAGAGGGACCAGAGGTTGATTACAAACACTTTTTATCGGTCCTCAACTTCCAAAATTTCCGGGAAAACGGAGGCTCACTTCACCCAAAAATTTCGCTATCACAATTTTCTAACACGCTACCAATATCTTGGCCATTGACAGCAAAATGGTTCAAATGGCTCTGAGCACTATGGGACTTAACATCTGAGGTCATCAGTCCCCTAGAACTTAGAACTACTTAAACCTAACTAACCTAAGGACATCACACACATCCATGCCCGAGGCAGGATTCGAACCTGCGACCGTAGCGGCCGCGCGGTTCCAGACTGAAGCGCCTAGAGCCGCTCGGCCACTCCGGCCGGCCATTGACAGCAAAATTAGAATTTATCTGCGGGACATCAAGGGCACGGCAGCTGAGAAAATGCGCGGTGTTGTTGGTACATGCCGAACGTACCAAGAATTCACCGACGCGTTTCTCGGAACATATTGGTCGCGCGAAATGCAAGACCGAATAAAACAAGAAATCATTTTGTGTCCAGATCTGGAGGCGTCAGGATACAAGAACCCCACGAAGCTCTCTGAGGCGTTAATTAAAAAGAATCAGTTTCTTGATGTGCCACATAGTGAGGGCGAAATAATTAAGTTCTGTTTCGCGAAACTGCCAAACAACTCGCAGCAAGCGCTTGTAGGAAAGTACGGAGCGAATATCGAAACATTCAAAAGCCTTCTGCGCGAGTCGGAGTTAATTTTTGAAAAAGAAGCAGCGCATGATCGAAGGAAAGGGCAAAATAACTATTACAATGGCGACTTTCGTGCAGCACTGCTCAGTAACAACATCCATCAGAGTGACGGAACATCAAGGAGGCAGGACTATAAGAGACAAAATTCAGGACGGCAGAGTAACTGGCAGAGGCAAAATGATACCCGCCATTACGACACGAGCTGGAGGCGCATAGATTCAGATGACAGCAGGATGAGTCAATCGAAATATGTGGTCCTAACCCGAGTTCCAGTCACCGAAACAGAAATGGAGGGCGAGATTGAAGCCAAGTCCGTGCGGATTCGGCTCGGGGAAAATCCGCACAAATACTCGGACAGAGCCGTTAACATACGTAGAACTGTAAGGAGCGCGGGAACGTAGGAAAAAAAGTGGTGCCTGTGTGTGAAACAAAAGGGAAACATTTGTAAAATAAACTGGGTTAGAAAATAATTACTGTTGTGTACATATTAAACATTAAGTGTGGTAATTGTTTCTATTTATATTCTTTAACGCTTTAACTTGAAGAGGGTATGAAGCGACATATGATCTTGCGCGAAATTGCTTAACTCAGAAAGATAAGTGTCGGTCTAACTCACTTTTTCCGGACATTCCGTTACATGGGGGAGTCACCACTCTTCCCAGTCATCGGTAACACAGACTCGATCTTCATGTGTGTTTTGCCTTTACACCATACCTATTACTGTGTATTTGTTGAGGAAGAGCTACTGGATGCATATCGACAGCGTTCTGGGCACGCCTTACGGCGTTGCACCATTTAACAAACTGCCTATTGGCTTCTGTCTCGGGTTCTTCGGCCGACGTAGATGAACGTCGGCCGAAGAACCCGAGACAGAAGCCAATAGGCAGTTTGTTAACAAGTGGCCACGAAAGCCTTAACAATTTTGTGTTGCACCATTTGTTTGTTTTCGCGGTATTTGTCACTGGTGTCATGGGCACACAACTGCAGTGTTGCACCTATTTTTAGCGAGGTTTTTTTTTCCGTCGGCCACGCCACACGGTTTGGAGGCGGATATACAAAGGTGGCCATTATGCCCGCCCATGCCGCTGCTGCTGGGCATTACCTTTCTTGAGTGTGGCGAGTTTCTCGTACGATGGTACGTCACGTCTCTCAATGTGTGCAGTCGTCGGGATTTATCGTATGTGCGGTGTAATACAGAAGGTATGGAATCCCTCAACAAGTCCGGTAATTGGTGTCTTGGTGTGAGACCTAGCACACAATAGAAGTCCAAAAGTATGGTGTTTATAAGTACTTGTTCACAGAGGTAGAGTCTTTGCATTTTAACTTGCGAAGTCTGCCGTGTTCTCTTTGTGTAAATTTTCCACCGTAAGTTTTAGTACATCCAGTTCCATTGTAACGTTTTAACTTTAATTTTGGTATGATGATCGTCACTAATAGCCAATGAAAGCGGGTTGAAAGCCGTGAGCTGTCTGGGGAGGTTAACCGTGCGTTTACTGGGCAACTGTTTCAGCAAGTAACTAGTCTAGGTTTACCACATTACCAATCAGACTAAACATTAATTATAATATTTTAATAGTCATACAACAACCGGTAATATATATATAAAAAGGAGAATTTAAATAAAAAGAAAGAAATCAGTTTATAGTTGTAAATTTATTTTAAGATTGCTCATCGAAATTTCAGCATATTATACGTAAGTTATAACTGAGCTGGTGCCTTATTTACGATTGTGAAAATGCGAGATTGGAATCTTACGGAACACATAAAATATGGAGCCAAGATTGGGAGACTGGATACAACACTGGATTCATAAAACAACACACAAAGAACATTGAAACACATGTAAGAGAAAGTTAACCACAACCAACAGATTCAAATTTTCAGTCAAAGAAATTACATTCGAAGCACAATCCTGTCCGTCATGTAATTACCACACACTGGTATACTAAATTCATATTAACTCTTTGTGAAATCTTCGCGAAAAGAATAGCTGAGGGCTACTTTGATGATTACACCACATGCTTCACGTGGTCAACTTGGTTTACACAAAGCGTATAACTCCACAATAATTTAGATAATAAAAATAAATTAGATCGAAAAGCAATTGACAAAAGAAAAACCTTGAACTGGTTACTAACGTCTTACTATTAACCTGATGGGTCAAACAGTTATATAAGCACGTGGTACTGGTCTCACAAAGTACACACCACGTGGGTTGAACATAAAGAAAAGTTGCTATATTGAAAATATTATCAAGACGAGACGTTATAATCACACAAGCATTCGCATTTAAGATTGATCTTAGTTAGAGTTACTGACCAACACGTGGTTCCACTTTACTCATAAAGTAGTGACAAAGCAACTACCGCAAAATAATCTGAACTGGACACGAGAATTACACTCCGCTGCAATTAAAGATAACCTTAGATATTTTAAAGCTAAACCCGAAATAAAATGATTAAATTCTCAGTTAGGCTGAACTTAACAAATCCATTGTCCTACGGACTTAGCAGACACGCGCTTAGCCGGAGATCTTACCATTTCAGACGCTCGCTACCGCCAGACTGCAACTGCCTACTACTGGACTGCAACTGCCTACCACTCGGCTGCAACTGCCTACAGCCAGCGTGCTTCCCTGAGGGTGGCTCACAAAGACAAACGGAAGGGGCCAGAGGGGCAGCTTCCTATACCAACATGACAAGGGACGGACCGGACCATACTAAGAATAGAAACCTCTTTGCTTTTAGGAACCGTAGCTACCTGTTCCGACGTTGGTCCTACTGTTCTCTAGCAGACAGCCTTGTCTGCTACCCTCAAGCATGCAACTACAAACACATTTGATCATTCATCCTCTCACACAGAAGGGAAGGAGGATGACAGTATCTTATCATACAGTATATAACAGAAAGCGGATGTAGGTTCCGTATGAGACTGTGTGACATGAATTACATATAAGAATTACATATAAACTGTGCTTTAAAGTGTAGTAGTGTGACAGATCGTTCTTGTTTACGTGTAAAAGTAACACGTTCCACTACTCAGTCTCCTCCCAGATAGTCAGAAACGCCACAGTAAATTTAGAAGAGGAATTTATTCCATAAAAGACAACAAATTTGAGAAATTAAACATGAAACGAATCCAACAGAGACCTTTCAAAACCCCAACGCTCCGGGAAAAGACTGTGCAGGGAATTTTCTGGCCATGCTAGGACATTCCCAAGCAGGCTTCTCACACCCTACTTAAACCAAAAGTGTAAAGAAAAGGCAAAAGGTCACCAGCTACTTGCTAAAACACAATAATTTCAAACATCTTTACAATCTACCAATTTCAAAGAGAGAAAAAAAAACACACAATCTGTGACACCTATTTAAAAGATCGTGTAGACCTAAATCGGTCAGCAAGTAAAAACAATGGTTCCTGTGTCATTAATATGAAACAATTTCTGGTTGTTACCCTTATGGAGTTCACCAGTATTTGCTCATTGCAAGAGCCAACTGATCACAGGCAAATTTATGACTGTTTACTAACCAGCAAAATTTATGAAAATAGCAAAGGTGCCACAGCAATTAAAAAGGAACATGAAATAACATCAGTATTATAAAGCAGAACATTACAATGCACAATCCGCAAAAGCAAAAAAAATGATAAGAGAAAAAACATGTTTTACAAAGTGGTTATCGCAAAAAATTCTATATCTTATAAAACTAATAATCTGTAGAATTAACCTAACTATGTGGCACTAATTTAATCACTCTACAATATTTCAGTTAGTTAGCAAACAATGAGCACTGTGTCATTATACTGAAACTACAATAATTGTGTGATTGTTACCCTTAAGGGGTTCCTCACAATAAATATGCCCCATGCAAAGGCTAATCGATCACAGCCCAATGAGAATGAATAGCAATCTGACTGATAAAGGAAGCAGTGCCACAGTAATGAATTTACGAAACAAAATATCACAAATCTAATACCTAACACAAGAACAAACATTGATCAATAAAACAGTACAATAGTCAACATCTAAAACAAAACACCAATAAATAAAACACCTGCAAAATACAAGAGTCAAAGTTTAAAAAAAATATAGAACACCTGCAAAATACAAGAGTCAGAGTTTAATAAACACCAATAAATCGAGTCCCTGCAAAACACACGAGTCAAAGTTTCTGTGACAGAAACACACGTATATGCATTGAACTAAGAACCGTATAATCATTGTTCACTGATACACTCACTACTTCCACTGTTCCGAGGCACAATATAAGGGGAGGGGGAGGGGGTTCGTCGCCGCAACTGTCAGTAGGGATTTTTGTCCATCTGTTGCGTGCAATCCCGCCGTCTCTGCCCTCTCATGAAGTTTCTCTTGGTGGTCTGTGTCACATACATCTCGATTTGGTTCCATGTTTGTGTTGTCAAATTCGTGCGGTATCCTCGATTGACATGCCAGGTTGATATTCTTGGGCAAGGATGACACTTAATGGCTCTTCTTTGTGTCACCCTTAGCGACCAGAGAACATCGAACCATGATTTACTGTCGCTTGACAGTAGGCATCCGTCAGGAAAAGTCGATAGGCGTCGTTGACGTCTGCAAGTTTCTTTGGACAGTACCTGTCAAAAGGCTCCACGCCCCTTGTTTTGTTTCACCGCGGCCGTCTCGTCACAGTTGCGTGCGTGTGGTGCGTTGCCAGGAGATGGATTTCCGCGCGGTGGACCGCTCGCCCATCTCAGGTCATTCCCTTCAGGAAGGGTCGCGCGGGGCGGCCGCCCATTAGCTCCAGGTACAAGGGAAAGTGTTTGCGGCTTCCCTTCTTTTGTTGTCGGCCGCGCTCCCGAAGTGGCCTGGCTGACAGCGTCCCCCGCTGGGAAACCCGCCAGTTTACAACTAGTCCGGCTGCTCCCGCTGTCTCTTAAGAGTTTTGCTGGTTCGCTTTCACGTTCTCAACTGCATTCACAGAAATTTTTCATCATTCTTATGTGATTACACAATGTCATACATAATACCACTTAGTATTGTCTTTCACAATTTTTGAGAAATGACTTGACAATGTAAAAAAAATAAAAGTGAAATGACTTGACAATGTAAAAATAAAATAAAAGTGAAATGACTTTACAATGTAAAAATAAAAATTAAATGAACTGACAATATAATATTTAAATCCACATCACTAATGTGGTTCACTCACGTTCTAATAAATCAAATGCTATTTATTAATTCACTAAAATGAATAGGATTATGCCTTGTGCAAGTATAGGTCAGGACAGCATAGGGTTCACATATTATTTACACACACATACATGCACACCTGTTGTCTATTCTACAAACTAACTACCCATAAACATGCATTACTCAATATTCTACTTCTATCCACTCCTAGTTAAGCCCACAAGCTACTCCAATGCTATTTCAACACCGTGTATATACCACTACAGCAATGTTCTACTTCGTACTCTTCTTGACGCTCGCCGCATATGTCTTGTCACATAATAAATATGGAGAACTTTCCTTAAACATACACAGTAAAAGAACAATGGTTATTTGCACGCCAAAACATTTATACCAGTACACACACCTGAAAAGAGACTCGCAATTATACATTTATCATACTCATATATTCACACATAAAACAGTAAGAAAATTTCGTCTAAAATTACGTTATTACAAGAATTAATCACACAGATGGCTCTGAGAAGGTTAAAATGTCTGCACTATACAGGTTATACTACATTTTCTTACCCATTTTGCTGCGATTTCGTTCCTTCTTTACCTTTCGCTTCCAAATCAGTTATTTCGCCTGTGGTGGTTATTCTGGATTCATTTCTCATGAATGGCAAAATTGTGGTCTCCTCTATTCTGTAAAACAGTATCATCTTAACATACTGAACTTACAACAGACACAAAAGATTCGAATCCTCCTGTAGTTTAAATGACAAATGTTTTGCTTCATCCTTATTACCTTAAACCAAGCTTTCCTTCGTTCCCATAATCAAAATTATTTAATCATCCTCTACCTTCAAGAGGGAAATTTCCTCAGTACAAATCCTATAGGCTGCAGTGCATCCCGCACCAGCGAAAACAGTAGGCTGTAATGCTCACAGCATCAGCAAAACACATAAACGTCGCTTTTCTAGGACAAGTATTAACGCAGAATAATTTTTCAGGCTTTGGCTCAACATCAATCAAGACTACAAAAAGGATCCATATTTCCGTTCCATTCTCCATTTGCTGAAAAATTGCTCGTATTTGACTACCACAATAATATTTCAGAGCCACGTAAATTACACAAACCACAATTCTTCTTTCACCTTGAAGGGAATCAATATACTTACGAAATCCACAGACAGCACTTTATGTACTCAGCTATAAAGAACAAAAAAAAGACATATATCAGCAATATTAACATATCATCGCATATTGGGAAGCCAATGGTTAAACAATCGTATTATCGCATCCTGTTTTCAAGATTCCAGATTTACTCATTCCTTTCTCAGAGTTCTCCTATCTTAAAATATTCATACAGCACGCATACTATAGTAAGAGATCCTCATTTGTACTGACAGATATAGAATAGTAATAGAAAGATAGTAGCACTGAAAACAGAAAATCGGAAACACGGCTACTAACAGCTGGGGACCTGGGTTTGCCAGACCCATAATACCCACAGATCGGATATTCCCCTGAGTTTTACATTAATTCAGCAACGATCTTGCTTCTCTCAGGAGCGACTCTTTTCAATTGACACAAAAAAAACATAAACAGCATTTTACTCGTTCACAAAGAAACCTATCTTCACGTTTGAATCAAACTAAATCCTAATTGCACAAGGAAAGAAAAAAATTAAAATATCACTTCAATCAATCACATTGAAACATCTTTATCATATTTTTACCAACATATTATTCAAAATGCATATGTCACAAATTTAAACTAATCAATTCTTTCTCCTCACCGTCCTCTCTACTTCTCACTGTCCTTTCTACCCAATGTATGGTTTTACGTGTGACACATGGTGTAGCCCTTTTGATTTCTTCGATCGAAGAGTTTCCACTTCTATGGCGTTTTCATGGGGAATCTTCCTTATCCGATGCGGGCCGTTAAAGAGATTAAAAAATTTCTTGCAGACACCTGACCGTTTGTTAGACAGCTTGTGTGATCTGATAAGAACTTTTTGTCCTACATGAAACACTGTTTTTCTCACGTGTTTCTTATACGCCTTGACTCTGGCTTCTGCTGCACGCTTGATGTTGCGTAAAGCTAAGTCAACAATTGCGTTCCGGCGTAGTCTCAGCTCTAATGGCCAAGGCACCACCTCTTTGATTTTGCTTGGGGGCTCCTTGTTTTTTAGCACAGTGATTGGCGGAAGCTTTGTTGACGTATTAGGCAACTCATTAATTATGTTCTGAAATCCTTTTAGGTGTATGTCCCACGATCGGTGATCACGACTGCAATATAACCTACATAATTTTCCTAATTCCCGCATAATACGCTCACTGGGGTTCGAGCTGGGGTGAAAGAGAGATATATATATAGGTTTAATTCTTCTTCTTCGAAGCATCCGCTGCCAGTATTGCGATCTAAATTGTGGTCCATTATCCGAGATAACCCTTTTCACGCTCCCAACTTCATGCAGAAACTGCTTTGCAAATGCAGTTGCCACTGCCCTTCCTGTGGCTCGTTTCAACGGAGTCAGACACACAAACTTGGAGGTTAGCTCTACCGCTACGAAAACATATGCAAAACCTGCTTTAGATCGTATTAGTGGCCCAAATAGATCCACGGCCGCGAGGTCACAAAGTTTGCTTGGTATTATCGGGTGCAATGATGCAGCATAAGTCACTGTGGCCGCCTTTGCTCGCTGACAAGGCCCGCACACTCTAAGTACATCACGAATACGCCGTAGCATGTTATTAAAATAGCATGTCTCTTTCAGTTTTTCACAACATTTCTGTGCTCCGAAGTGACCATAACTCAAGTGTATGTACCATATAATTTTGTTTACGAGTTCCTCCGGAATCACCAACACCCATCTGGAGTCGTCCGGGGCTCGTTTCTTGAATAATATTCTGTTGCGCACTAAGTAGTACTGGCGTATTCCTACATTCTCCTTGTCCTCCCACTTCTTCTTTATATCTTTCAATACTGCGTCCTTATCCTGTTCGTCCGCTATACTCCCTAAAGAGGTGGTAACAAAATTCTCGAACGCTACATTCTGTAAGTATAGGATGCTAAAATTATTTTCACCGAGTTCCCTTTCTTCTGTGTGAACCAAACCTATAGGAATGCGCGATAAAGCGTCAGCAATTACATTTTTCTGTCCAGGAATGTATTCTACAGTGAAGTTATATTCCTGTAGGTATAGTGCCCAGCGTCCTAGTCTCCCATGCGTGATTTTTGTGCTCATCAGAAATTGGAGTGCACGATGGTCAGTGTACACCTTGGTGGTCCTTCCAAATAAAAAATACCTAAATTTTGAGAATGCCCAAACTATCGCGAGTGCTTCGAGTTCCGTCACGGAATATTTTTTTTCACATCGTGAAAGTACCCTGCTCCCAAATGAGATTGTTTTCCAAGTTGTAATATCATCATTTCCTTCCGTTTGAAACAGTACCGCACCTAATCCTGACAAGGAACTGTCCGTCATTAAACAGAATTCTTGTGTCAGGTCGGGATGCACGAGGATGGGAGCCTCTACCAATGCCTTTTTCAATTTATAAAATTCATCCTGTGCCTCTTGATCCCAGACCCACAAAGCGTTCTTCCCTGTTAGTCCACATAGACGGGGTGTACCAAGTACACTAAAATTTATAAATCGCTTATAAAAATTACACAGGCCTAAGAATGCTCGCAACTGTTTTTTATTTGTCGGCACTGCACACTCCGCTATCGCCGCAATTTTCTCCGGGTCAGGTTGTATTCCATTTGCAGAGACAATATGGCCTAAGAATTTTATGTTCTCTCGTCCGAACTGTGACTTATCTAAGTTGACTGTTACACCTGCCTTCTCAAAAACATCCAGTAGTCTGTTCAGAACGTCATTATGGTCCTCCCACGACTTTTCCGCAATTAATATGTCATCCACGTAAATTGTCACTCGCTGTTTCAAATCATCAGGTAAAATGCTATTTAATCCCCTTATAAAAGCAGCTGATGAGACGTTTAGTCCGAACGGGAGACGCCGGAATTGGAAACAATTTCCGTAACACAGGAACGCTGTATATAATCTGCAAGATGGGTGTAGCACGATTTGCCAAAAACTCGAACGGAGGTCGACAGATGATAGTACCTTTACCCCGTGGAAATGTTGTAAGAGTTCCTCAAGGCTCTCAGGCCTGTCCGTTTCCGACATAATAATTGTGTTTATCTGTCTTGAGTCTAGCACCAAACGAACTGAGTTGTCGCGTTTTGGCACGACAAGCAAAGGTGAGTTGTACGAGCTTACTGCCCTCTCAATTATTCCTTGTTCTAACATCTTGTTTATTTCCTTCTCCACCTGGGCTTTATACGCCACGGGAATAGGGTATGGTCTAACAGAAAACTTCTGATGGTCACGTACTCTGAATTGGTACATAAAACCCTTAATAGCCCCCGGAGTCTCAGAAAATACCCGTTCATGATTCCTAAGTATGCAATACAATTTCTCCTTTTCCCTGTCCGTGGTTCTGACACCCGCGATGCTCTTTCTCAGTGCATCAGCAAAAGCAACATCTTTCCCCTGCTCACCAGACGTAGAGCACGACTCACTTACATAGTTCAGGAGTAGCTCCAGTCTGGGTTGCGACTCGGTTTGAGCTTGAAATTTTAGGCAAGTAATTTCTGACTCGGCACATAATATGCATTCATCAAATACTAAATTAATTGGCAGATCCCCAACTTGAACTGTCATTACTCCTCCACCCATGTCAATTACTGCATGGTGGGCATTCATGAAGTCATTGCCTAAAATCATTGCCACATTCAGCATTGGGAGCACAAAGAAATTGTACTCAAACTCTCTTCCCTGGTAGGTAAAATTAAGCCGAGTTTGCCTTCGGATTTCTATGCTCTTACCGTTGATTGCGCCCTTCACCTTTATTCCTCTCACTTGAAAAACGGGCCAAGTCCCAGTCCCTTCGCATTTTTGAAATGCTGCCTCGCTCACTATCGAGAAAGGGCTTCCAGTGTCAATGACACACTTAAAACATATTTCGTTTACTGCAACTGTCACGACTGGATTTATTCCCGAAATTTTAGCACTCGTAGTTTCTTGCAACAAATCCTCTCTAATATCTTCCCTCTCTATATACCGTATGCACTCCTTTGTCATGTCGTTTATTGGTTCCGATTGGGCGCCTTCTGCGCTGATCGTTTGTCATTCCCGGTTTTGTTCATTTCCATTTGCTGGATTATGTCTAGGGTTAGCTGGCCGAATTTCAACATCATGAGGTGCTCCGCCTATAGTCCTATTCCCACCGTGTTCACCATAGTATCGATTCTGGTTGCCGTAACTGTTCCGTTCACGATTCTTGTCTACGTCCTCGATCATTTCTGTTGTTCCACCTGTGCTCGCGAGTGTTACCCCAGTTTCTATACGGCCGGTCCCGCTTATTGTTCCGTTCGCGTCGCAACGACCAGTCACGCCGTTGATTAGTATTACGGCCACGACTGTGATCGCGCTGCTGTGCCCCGTAATAACTTTGTGCCTGATTAGGCGGGCATTCTGCTGTATTGTATTCCAACTCTTGGAGAAGTGTTTTAAACGTTTCCACGTCTTCTTTGCATCGTCCCGCAAGAATGACGTGGCGCAAGTGCATCTGCAATTTGGTGATGCATATCCTAATTAGTTCCGCAGGCCCGCATGGGTCGTATACAAATTGATTTTCCTGCAGCATGTGATCGAATAGGCGTGCAGGGCTGCCGAAACCAGGCTGGTTCAGCTCGTGAATCGCTAAACTGTTGTCCGCTATTGTGTTGCTAACGGACGTGGGACAATGCGTTTCCGCCTCCTGGACCCTCGAGAGTACCTGCGGGTGTTCCCTTTGGCATTCTTCTCTTAGCTCTTGGAAATTCCTAAGTAGCCATTCTTCGCTTTCTTTAGATTCGGCCTCGCCACTCCGCTTGTCCTTTTCTACGGCTTGCAGACGGTCATCGATTTGTTCAAATGTACGGCCTAATTCTTGGATCGATTTTTCTGGTTTATGCGTCATTTGTTCGCCTAGCTCTCGGATCGATTTTTCTGATTTATGCGTCATTTGTTCGCCTAGCTCGCGGATCGATTTTTCAAATGATTCTTGATTTTGTTGCAATAAGGTTTTCAAGAGTTCTGCCAAGTCAATTTGGTTAGTAGGAGGCAAATTTATTTCTGGCTCTGCTGTGAGCCCATTCGTGCTGTTTTGCATTTCGTCTGAAGTATTCCCCATTGCATTTTCGGAACCGCCCGACGCGTTAATATTGGCAATCAAATTATCCCCTTGGTCCATGTTGCTTAAGTTGTCGGACCGCTTACTTTTAGCTTGGTTACGTGTCTGCATTAGTTCAATTTATACCCAGTACGCAACACACTAATCACAGTAAATGTATCCCCCAAAAATTTCGACAGTTACACGAAAGGTACCCAACCTAGTACGCACTTTTTCACACGCAAAACAAATTTTTACCTTTGATCGAAACAGTGGAATTTACAAGCGAGGAAAAACAAAAACCACACACACATATGAAACACACAAATATAGAAAACAAAACAACAAGACAAACAACACAACGCCGCTCAACAACGCAGTGAATCTTTAGAAAGTCTCCTCAGAAACAATGCAGAAGTTGTTTGAGCGCTGTAGGGAAAAAAAATTAAGATTATACACGCTCGCAATCTAACGTATCAGAGATTCCAGAGTCTAGCAGAATCACAGAACAGGGTCGCCATGTGTAACGTTTTAACTTTAATTTTGGTATGATGATCGTCACTAATAGCCAATGAAAGCGGGTTGAAAGCCGTGAGCTGTCTGGGGAGGTTAACCGTGCGTTTACTGGGCAACTGTTTCAGCAGGTAACTAGTCTAGGTTTACCACATTACCAATCAGACTAAACATTAATTATAATATTTTAATAGTCATACAACAACCGGTAATATATATATAAAAAGGAGAATTTAAATAAAAAGAAAGAAATCAGTTTATAGTTGTAAATTTATTTTAAGATTGCTCATCGAAATTTCAGCATATTATACGTAAGTTATAACTGAGCTGGTGCCTTATTTACGATTGTGAAAATGCGAGATTGGAATCTTACGGAACACATAAAATATGGAGCCAAGATTGGGAGACTGGATACAACACTGGATTCATAAAACAACACACAAAGAACATTGAAACACATGTAAGAGAAAGTTAACCACAACCAACAGATTCAAATTTTCAGTCAAAGAAATTACATTCGAAGCACAATCCTGTCCGTCATGTAATTACCACACACTGGTATACTAAATTCATATTAACTCTTTGTGAAATCTTCGCGAAAAGAATAGCTGAGGGCTACTTTGATGATTACACCACATGCTTCACGTGGTCAACTTGGTTTACACAAAGCGTATAACTCCACAATAATTTAGATAATAAAAATAAATTAGATCGAAAAGCAATTGACAAAAGAAAAACCTTGAACTGGTTACTAACGTCTTACTATTAACCTGATGGGTCAAACAGTTATATAAGCACGTGGTACTGGTCTCACAAAGTACACACCACGTGGGTTGAACATAAAGAAAAGTTGCTATATTGAAAATATTATCAAGACGAGACGTTATAATCACACAAGCATTCGCATTTAAGATTGATCTTAGTTAGAGTTACTGACCAACACGTGGTTCCACTTTACTCATAAAGTAGTGACAAAGCAACTACCGCAAAATAATCTGAACTGGACACGAGAATTACACTCCGCTGCAATTAAAGATAACCTTAGATATTTTAAAGCTAAACCCGAAATAAAATGATTAAATTCTCAGTTAGGCTGAACTTAACAAATCCATTGTCCTACGGACTTAGCAGACACGCGCTTAGCCGGAGATCTTACCATTTCAGACGCTCGCTACCGCCAGACTGCAACTGCCTACTACTGGACTGCAACTGCCTACCACTCGGCTGCAACTGCCTACAGCCAGCGTGCTTCCCTGAGGGTGGCTCACAAAGACAAACGGAAGGGGCCAGAGGGGCAGCTTCCTATACCAACATGACAAGGGACGGACCGGACCATACTAAGAATAGAAACCTCTTTGCTTTTAGGAACCGTAGCTACCTGTTCCGACGTTGGTCCTACTGTTCTCTAGCAGACAGCCTTGTCTGCTACCCTCAAGCATGCAACTACAAACACATTTGATCATTCATCCTCTCACACAGAAGGGAAGGAGGATGACAGTATCTTATCATACAGTATATAACAGAAAGCGGATGTAGGTTCCGTATGAGACTGTGTGACATGAATTACATATAAGAATTACATATAAACTGTGCTTTAAAGTGTAGTAGTGTGACAGATCGTTCTTGTTTACGTGTAAAAGTAACACGTTCCACTACTCAGTCTCCTCCCAGGTAGTCAGAAACGCCACAGTAAATTTAGAAGAGGAATTTATTCCATAAAAGACAACAAATTTGAGAAATTAAACATGAAACGAATCCAACAGAGACCTTTCACCATCTCAGATGTGTAGCGACCAACGCAGCGTATCGGCTACGCCAGAGACAGCAACATCCATCGAATTGTCTCAGCGGGGCAGGACGGGGTAGCATGTATAGTAAACGGGTGTAGCCGATAAGTTACATATAGTATTTTTATTAATTTCCATTACTAAGGCCATTGCAGCTAATTTTATCTCGTCTAATATGTGTTCATTGTGTATTTGTGTGCGGCCGCCATGTCTTGAGCAGTTTCAGGGATCCATTGAGGCCTCTGGGATCAGAGACGGCGAGGGACGTGCAGTGGCGCCTGTAGATAGCGTAGTTAGGGAAGTTAAAGAGTCACCAGTAGTTGTGAGCATGCTCCAGCGACGAGTAGGCCATAGTTGCGATTACATATAGTATTTTAGGGTTATGGGTAGCGTACTTCAGCTTTTATTTATCTTAATGAATCCATAATTACACATAGACACCCACACGCAATGGGCCCATAGGTTAAGTCACTATTCTTTATATGCAATACTATGGTAAATATTGTCAGCAGAGTATAAGACTTTTTATATTGAATTAGTGTAGCAGTTTTATTCATGTAAATATTCATTTCTATTAATTTTTTTATTGAATGTACAAATTACTACCTGAGACAACTGTATGAAATTCTAAATGCTGCATTTGCAAAAAGTCTTGGGGAGGCATGCTTTATAAAATGATTTAAGTATTGTGCAAGTACTGGGAACAACGAGTGACAGCTGGACGGAATTGACGCTACAAGGTGGTCGGTGTGGATTAAATGAGCCCGAGCGGTAGGGAGAAGCCTGAGGGAGGTAGCTGTCAGTCACGACACATCCTCCCTCCATCCGACGGCTCAGAGGCGCGTGCCGCCTACCTGCTCAGTGCAGTGAAAGTAAGGAATGCCGGACATTTGCCACGCAGGACATTTGCCACGCAGGACATTTGCCACGCTTGCGCTTCGGCAGGTAGCTCGAGTAGCGATCCCTCAGGTAAGGGACGCCCTTCCTCGTGCTTCTGTCCGCTTCCAAACCGCCGTCTCCACAACTTACTCGATATAACCAGTACGTAAGGAACCTTCTTCTTCGACATCTTGGCCAAATACAGAGCTTCTTTTCCGAAATCGAAATATTTATAACTTTTGGGAAACCGAAGCAATTCCAACGATTATTTCAGTATGTAATTTGTTCTGCCAAGTATAAATATAGATCCCTCTGTCTGTACGGTAGCTTCCTTTCACACTTACTGATTGCGATAAAAACAGTCCATCGCCATGGGAGCAACAAGAAAGGGACGATGTAAAGAGAATGCGAATGTACTCTAATCATTTCTTTTTGATCACTGCATTGGTGCCTACTTTAATTACTTCAACTGCATGCCCAAAAGACAATAAGGACAGAAGAAATGGTTGTATGAATGTTTGGAAAGAAGAACGACATACTCCATATTAATTTACTCTCTAAAATGGTTCAAATGGCTCTGAGCACTATGGGACTCAACTGCTGTGGTCATAAGTCCCCTAGAACTTAGAACTACTTAAACCTAACTAACCTAAGGACAGCACACACCACCCAGCCATCACGAGGCAGAGAAAATCCCTGACCCCGCCAGGAATCGAACCCGGGAACCCGGGCGTGGGAAGCGAGAACGCTACCGCACGACCACGAGATGCGGGCTTACTCTCTAAAATCCGATATCCCTTGCGACGAGACATTAGTTAATAAAGTGTAGCGGGACAATGTTCAAAACATGACGAAAGTACGTTCATAAACAGATATAAGAACATTTATGATTGACATGTCATCTAAAGTCGACGTAAAATTATAAAATGTTAGAAATAAGGAAATGAAGTAATGCAGAATGCTATTCTTGTAACGTACGTTGTTGTTCTACATTGTTTAGCTCTGGTATTTACAGGGTCACAGAGCAAGCATCCGAGGTTTTGGAGGGAAAAGCCGTAATTGTAATGACCTCCGCTACAACAGAAACAAGAAGCACAACTTAAGGAAAAATAATGTAATGTGTGTTCCAGCTCGCAAGAGACATTGAAGCAGATAGTTCCTGTGACTTAGTATGGCAGAGGTTATATTCGACAACCGGAATAAATTAATAACTGGCTCCTTTTAGCGACCGCGCGGGATTAGCCGAGCGGTCTCGGGCGCTGCAGTCATGGACTGTGCGGCTGGTGCCCGCGGAGGTTCCAGTCCTCCCTCGGGCATGAGTGTGTGTGTTGGTCCTTAGGATAATTTAGGTTAAGTAGTATGTAAGCTTAGGGACTGATGACCTTAGCCGTTAAGTTCCCTAAGATTTCACACACATTTGAACTTTTCTTTCCTTTTACCGACCCCCGGTCTCAGATATAACAGTTGCTGAACATTTCAAAGAAAACTGGAGTCTCATCGCAAATAGGTACCCTACTCATACAATTGTAGTTGGCAGTGACTTCAATCTACCTTCCGTATGTTGACAAAAATATATTTTCAAACCCTATTGTAGATAGAAAACAACTTCCGTAATTGTTCTAAATGCTTTTTTTAATTATTTTGAATAATTAGTTCATGAGGCCATTCAAATTGTAAATGGCTACGAGAACACACTTGATGTGTTAGCCACAAATAATCCTGAGCATCACGACGGATACAGGGATTAGTGAACACGCAGGCGTAGCGAGGCTCAATTTCGTAACAAAGCAAATCACTGAAACTAAACGCGAAATATATCTATTTATAAAAGCAAGTAAAAATTCGGTTGACGTCTTTCTAAGAGACAGTCTCCAATCCTTCCAAACTATGTAAGTGAAGACCATATGTGGCTCAAATTCAAAGAAATAGTATCAACAGCACTCGAGAAATTCATACCAAATAATTTAATAACAGACGGAACTGATTCCCCACGGTACACAAAACACGACAGAAAGCTGCTGCAGGAGCACCGAAAAGGCAAGTATAATTTAGAAGAGCGCAAAATCTCCAAGACTGGCGAAGTTTTACTGAGGCTCGAAATTTGGTGCGGATTTCAGTGCGAGATGCATTTAATAGTTTCCATAACGAAACTCTCTCTAGAAATGTGGCGGAAAATCCATAGAGATTCTGCTCCTATGTTAAGTAAACCAGCGGAAAGGCTCAGTAAGTACCTTTACTGTGGGTCGGGCGGCAGGTGAGGAGGAGGAGGAGGGGGAGACAAGGGAGCCAACCCTTCGGAGCAGGTAAAATGGTGGCAAATGTCCGGCGTGGCAAATGTCCGCACACCGAGGAGACAGCACGGCGCCGCTCAGCGGTTATGCAAAAATGGGGACTCCCCTGCAGAAGAGGTGCCGCACGACGAGGGCGTGCTCAAACAATGGCGGCACGAAGTGTCGGAGAGATCTCTTGAGCCGCACTTATGACGAACGCCATTTATAGTTCCTGCGCGAGTTCGCATAACTCACCATAATAGGCCGGACTTCACGCCCAAAGCAGTTCCGTGCTGGGTATTGCTGGACTGCAGTTTATCGTGATTATCTCCTCTCCTACAGAGAGCAGTTCCGAGCAATCGACCACATTGATCGATCTGCTATCCTTGTTTCAACCTCCATCAGATAGCTCCACGAGCGTTGGAGTCACTCTAAGAGTAGTACCCTGTATTGCAATTTTTCGGTCTAGATAAGACCAAGTGTTACTGTCTTCGGACAGCCAACTACCTGTCCTATGGCTCTGTGCCGAATCTTGCGGTCCTCAATACAATCAGAGCCTGTACATTGCTTGCTATCGTACCACACTGTACTGCACATCAACAATAGGCTGTCGCACCACCCCACGAGCTTCTTGTCGACGGACAACGCCACTACAGGGAGTGAAGGATGACGAGCTACTTCCAGGTGCCGCGTCAGGTTCCCAGAAACATTAGATTGGTGGCCCACACCACTAGTGGCACTCTTTCCAGCAGGCGCCCCTTTCTCCACGCCAGGAACCACCACCCCGCTCCACAGACGAGTGCGGTAATGTTCGTGTGTCGAGTGATTCATTGCTTGATGTTAGCGTGTGAAGGATGTTATGGTCAACTGTCCTTTTTTTTTTTTTTTTTTTGGTCAGACAACTGCGTGAACACAGTAACATTCGTGCCTTTCGTGAGAACATTGCCTTTTTTTTTTGCCCCCAAACACTAGAAACTGGAACTACAATGTCAACTGCATGTATATTGTTTTGTTTTATAGTTTTCAGTCCTCTTTTTATATTTACACTAGTGGACCCGACAGACGTTGTCCTGCATTTTTTGTTTGATATTTAAATGATACCCATCTTCTCCTTCTTCCCAAAATATCAATGGATATTGCAAAGCGTCGTAAGAGCGATGACTGTCTTCAATCGTATGCACTGTGTTATCTCTGCATTGGATTCGTATATCTCGACGTTCAAATGCGTCGCCAACCATAGCAAATGCAACTTCATTAATGGTCGGTACATTATATCGGCCCGCGTGCTACGCAGATGGTACTTTGTCTGCTGTATATTTGTCGTTTTGCAGTCTGTTTGAAACGGTATTGAACAACTGGACCAACTGATTGTGATTCTGTAAAAACGGCTCTAAAATACCCACAATTTCTCGCTCCTCCATCTGCTCGATGTGGTTGTACTGGCAGCGTGCGTTTATTTGCTGCTCCTCATCACCCATGAAGTAGATTTGCAGAAATTTTGAATCGGTATCAGGCATCGGCATTAAAGAAGCAATTTGGTGATACACTTGACCCTGAGTCTTAAACGCTGAGTGAAAATTGCGACCATCCTCATTCTGAGCGATTTTTGTTGCTCCAAATGATGTCACTTGAAAGCATGAATTGAATGGTTCCGGCGGCGAATTCAATGGTGGCAATACAACTTTTCCAGACGCGCAGCAGAAACCGGCCGATTCACCTTTGTATTTGAGTGCATGACAGTGTTGGCATTGTTTGTACATAGCACCGACTACAATTTGTGAATGTGACGAATAATCGATGTCCGACTCATATTCAAACGCAAGGCGAAGAAGTTATGCACCTGTCAATGTGCGATACACTTGCAGACTCTGTTGTTCACGTGTTCTGAATGTGTCAGTGACTCGTTGACGGGACAGTCTTTGTCTCAATGCATTAGCTCGAAGGCGTTCGTTGCGTTGCTCTCGACTTTCATTAGCAAGTCTGATTGCAGCCTGGTTTCTTCAATTTTCATTGTCCGTCAATTGATCTTCGGCCGGTCTATTTACCCGACGGCTCTGGACTAATTGTGAATTCAGAGTCCGTCGACCAATTTTTCCTCCTCGTCCACGAACACATGGCATTGTTTTATGTATGTAACTTATATGTGGATATAATACATTTAATATTCACTGAAATGCGACACCTGAAATATCAAAAGACACCGTAAAAAAATGAAAATGTCAAAATAATGAAACACACATAATGTAATACACTCAAATTAAAATGTCGAAAAATAAACGAAATCCTATGGGCGTAACTTATAACTGAATACAATACGCTCAATATTGCACACAAAAATGCAAAGTCCACCTACCGTGCTGATTTAAGAATGTAAGTTTTCCAGGCCCCCACTTGAATGCATTCACAAAAATTCATTCAAATTAATCCAGCCGTTTCGTTGCAGTATAGATAAATAACCTAGATACCGACTGCAACGCCATCTGGCGGGATCATTTGTGAATCTAAACCATCCAGGGCGCCACCCAAACGCATACAAAAAAATTCATTCAAATCGGTCCAGCCGTTTAGGAGGAGTTCAGTGACATACACACGTACAGTAGAATTATATATATAAAGATGTTCACGTTAAGGATATCTTGGTTCCCTATCATCATGTCAGTTTTTTTTTAAGTAATGCACACTGTGTTACACAATCTTCGATCATACAGGTATACTTACAAAATTTCTGTCTTTTTGTGTACACTATATCTCTCTATCTCACTTATGTTGATTCCTGTCAATTGTCACTATGTGTACAAATTTCTTGTGTATGTGTCAATAGTTACAAAATGTTATACACAATAATATGCTACAGTTACACGACAGTATTTTTCTTTGTGTATGTGAGCGGGATATCTGCGGATACAATTCTGGTTAATGGTGAATGGACCATCAGTCAATCAATCACTGTGAGAAATTATCATCCTTTCTGTTCACGGAAATGGCGTGAGTGTGGTTAAATGTTTCAACCATGAAATATAGAAATATTGTTTGTCTTCTTGGCTTCGTGCAGAAGTATGTGTGTGTTTGAGTTTGGCACCAGTAGCTAATTCTTAAATGTTACCTTAATGAGAAGCTTACAGGTCTATTCGGTCAACATTTTACTGCTGCTTCGAACTCGGCCTTCTGTCATGTGTTCAACATTTGTATGACTGTGCGAGTATGTCCACGTATGTCAGTGGGCTCCCTGACGGTGAATCTGTGTTGCATCTGACTTATTCGTCAAAGTGAGCAATATGTTGGCAAAGTCATAAGAAAAATTCCACCTTTCATTTTATCATCAATTTCCAAATTAATCTGTTAATTTGTTGTGACATTTTCGAAACTGTTTAGACCAATTCTTTTTGAGTGATTGACACACTACCTTTATCAGGTGAGTCAACCACTACTAAAAATAATCTAAAGTGACTGGGGGGTAATGAGAGGTTCCATGCCCTCTTTTGCATGTCGCCTCTCATTTTCACCAATTTTATTAATGTTCTATGTCATTGCACGGTAGTAACAGAATAAGGTTATTGTAATGAGAGTATTTGTACTGATAGCTCAAAAAATACTTTTTACTTGATTCCTAAACATGTTGTTTTACTTCTCGGGGTGGCCTGTGCGAGGCGAGCATCGGAGGAAGCGGCACACTGCGTTTCCGGTTGGGGCTTCACTTCCCTGTATTCTGAGGGGTTCGTACAATGGGCTTAAGCGCCTGGCGCAACGACTGACGTCGGTCGAGTTTCGCCCATTGTAGGCAGGGCGAAACAACCTGCGAGACGTCTGAGTGTCGTCGCAGTTTATGTGTTGGTATGATTGGTCAACTTAAACTGAGGCTAGTTGACGTCATAAAGCCCTGCTCGAAATTGGAGGGAACGGTCGCTATTGGCGCAAATGATGTTCCGAGACAGTGTGGGGGAATTTTGGAATCAGCACTGAATGCTGATTCGCGGTTTTCGGGGACAGTAGGGAGTTGAGCAATGCTGGCTGCGCTCTTGCATCACATCACAGAGGGATTCGGGATCTAATCTTCCTCGGAGTCGGACGGTATTGCGACTTAATTACTCTTTTTCGGAAGAACTTAGAATTCTCGGACAGCCTTCGAGGCTAGGGGTTGACACAGAGTTGCTGCACGGCAGAAGTCGGCGCCTACGTCATCAGGACGCTGCCTACCGACGACGTGCTGCAGATTTCAATACTGGTACAGTATTTTGCGGCTCCGGCATTGTAGGACCTTATCAATTTTATACTGAATCCTCAGCAGCACGCTCGCTCTCACTCCTAATTGCGATACTGCTATATAGTCGGGAGATTAATATTTGATTCAGTAGGACCTCCAGTCATTTTCGTCAATCTATTGCATCACAGAGAGTAGGAGCCCCTTGTTCTCGAGCCAACTCTTATTCTCATAATATTTCAGTATACCCTATCCTTTAACCTACTGTGTGTGTCGACAGTCATGTACATTTATGTTCTGATAAATAATAAATCTCATTGTGATATCTAATCCGCATCTCATATCGTAGATATAGGCAGAATCCCATTTCCTGTTGTTTATTATGATAAAGTTCTCTTTTTTTGAGTAGGTTACGATTTTTATTAAATTTTGTGAGTGTGCACTCCTTATTTTACCAACTAGCAGGGTCTACCATCATTTCCTTCCGTTACCATTATGTGCATAATTAATTAGCTGGTAGATAAGGAGGGGCTCGAGTGCATGTCTCGTTCTCATGCAAGATTCGTCAAAATTAAGGATGTACCAACTCTTCTCCACTCCGGCACCTCGCATTGTAACTCCGACTTCGTGCCAGGCCTCACCGACCGTCATCGATACCTCTCCTCATGCAGCACTCCGTGAAGAATGGGCTGCAGTTCCCCAAGAAACCTTCCAGCACCTGACTGAACGCATGCCTGCGAGTGTGGAAGCTGTAATGAAGCCTAAGGGTGGGCCAACACCATACTGAATTCCAGCATTACCGATGGAGGTCGCCACGAACTTGTAAGTCATTTTCAGCCAAGTGTCCGGATACTTTTGATCACATAGTACATATATCTGACTGCAACATCACGATGTGCAGTCCAATCCTCTGTTTTACGTTGTACACAATTGCTCTGGTGTACTTTTGTTTGTATGCAGCTTTTGCAAAAGTTAGAATAATTGTATCGTGTCTTTTAGACTTGACTGTCAACTCCACAATCTGTGTGTCTTAAAAATTTCTTTTACTCATTCATGACATAAGTAGTGTGTTAACTAATTTTGGTTTAACTTTTGAGCTGACCTTGCACTTAGTCTCCTGGAAAAAATGCGTCACACTCAAGGACTACATTCAGTGGCAGCAGGCCATAATATAGGCATACTGGACGGTTGTAGTGTTAATGGCATTTGCGATCAAATGCCGCTCAAGTGACCTGTCTGTTCAACGTCGGTTTTGACTGTGCAGATGGTGACTGTGCAGAATTTAGAAGTGAGCAGTGTATGCAACAAGCATTTAGTATACAACTCCAACAATTATGAACTCCTGTTGAACAGGTTCAGCCATTTGAACGCAGTCGCATTGTATGCCCGCCGGAAGCTGGATGGAGGTATCGATGGATTATTGCCCCGTAGAGGGCAGTGGATGGGTGGTGTGTTGCCGTTTTCAAAAGCGGTCTGTGGAACATTCCCACACCCTAAACCAGGTTTTGGACGACCGCGTGGTAGAGACGCACGTCAAGAGCTCGCATTGTGCGAGCAGCGGTGTTCCAGGGACGAAATTCAGGCACATCTTGCACCTGATGTCCCATCAGAAACCCGAACCGTGAATTTACTTTCAAAACCTTTTCTTAAGAATTTACTTTATTTACTAGTGATTCATCAAGAACATTAACACATTTAATCACACTATGTGAGCGTGGAAGTAGTTGCCAGTGGGTAAATGATGAAAACAAATTATATTTCTTTCAACAAATGGAAATTTTATTCCTAAAAGCCCTTTTTTTAAACAGATTTAAAATTATAATCAGAAAGTACCCTCTAAATATCAAAGTTACAATTTATTCAGAGGCAGAAAGAACAAATTTTGACTGTATGAGCTTTCGGGCTGAGAACATTGCCGCTCCCTTTTGACACGGCCGTAGTCACGACCGCTCACAACAACCTCTGAAAGACTACACGGGTTCAAATCTCCAACACACCAGATTACTTTAAACTAAACATTTTAACAACTCACACAAGCACATAAACTATGCACTCCGTAGGAGAGATGGAAATGGTACAAAACACTAGCATTAAAAAAATTAACTTGCCACCGAAGGTGCAACTTGATTTTAAAAAAAAAATCTTACGGTGGAATGGTGGCAACTTTATATACTAAAATAACCATTTAAATAAAAACCCATGAAATACAGTCTTATATAAAATATACAAACATGCTCTACACTACACATATACCGCCTCTCAAGATGATAGGCAAGATAAAAACATATTTCAGGAATTCGGCCGTTACACTTCATGCAATAAATTCGTTAACACCGAATCCGTTCAAACATGACAGAGGCAGCTATTAACGTACGGCAGACCGACAGACAGACAGTAACTGCCTAACAAATACGGACGAGAGACAGACGAGCAAGCTGGGGACGAGAGACTGACCAAGAAAACAAGTAGAATTTAACAAGTAAATGAAACAACGTATCTCGAGGCACTTAACTTCTAATAACTGCGATTTCTGGCGAAGATCTGGTGCAGCATTCCGAAAACGCTCTCCCGGACCGTCCGCTGCCAGCCGCTTCAACGGACGCAGGAAGGCGCGCCGATCTCCCGTCTCACGGCGTCGCAGCTTGCACCGGCCATACCGGTGTCGTGGGTTGACTCCTGTTGCTCTCGTGTCGGCCGCGAAGCCACTACCCCTCGCTATACGGCGCGGCCCACTGGACTCAAGTGGCGACCTCACATGCGCCGACGCTCAAGACGGACAAGTCATCTTGTGTCCCAGTGCGCGACCGACCAACCGATCGATCCAACCGCCAACGACCATTGCCTGAACAGACTCGAGCAGACTGGCGGCCTAACACATACTAGCACTCCAGACGACAGACAGACACTAACTACCGCACAAATGCGAACGAGAGACAGACCAGCAACTGGTGACGAGTGACTGACCCAGACTCACTCCGACTGACCAACTAACTAGACTCGCCCCTAGCGAGCTCATAGCGTCCCTTAAATGCACGGGAACAGGTTACCTTTCCCCGTTTCACACCAGAGGGAGACACCAAAGCTGCGACTGCCACAGCGGCACCACCGCCAGAAACAGAGGGCGACTGCTTTACACTACGCGCTGCGGCGCGCTCTTCAAAACAGCAAATTTTACCACGGCTCAGAACCATTGGGAACCACCTGCTTGCCGTAGGATTCAGATCATGTGTGCCTCTGGCCAGGCTAGCAATGACATAACGTCACACCAGGCATGGCTACTCTGGTCTCATGAAAGATTTGGGGAGTATTTCGTGGCATTACACAGGGTCTGGTGCCCTGATATTTGTTCTCACTAAACGCAGCTTTAAGGACAGCTGACGCCGCTGATAATGCAACAGACCATGGCACAGAACACGGCGTATATCGAGGGGAGAATTATAATTCCGCTGGTGGACGGCGAGTTTATGGTTACCTTCCAGAGGTGTTTATGGGCGCCTTGTGGAAGGTCCAATCGTAACATATTACCCAAGAGTTACAGCAGAGTATCTCTCACTAGCTTTTTAGGAAAGGCACCCAGTATATGACTTGCCTCCTATCCCACTTCATATCTCCCCTCCCCCTTCCTCATCTCTGTCTTTCTGCCCATCCCTTTCCATCTTGAATACCAAGTCCCTGCCTTGCCATCAAACTCAGCCTCCCTTTGCGTCTTGTCGCTGTTCTCCCTAACACCTACCTCTGCTTCCATAGACACCACACAACTACCTACATATTTACATCCACTTCCTTCGCCTCTTCAGAAAACGCAACGTTTTCCTCTCCCCAAACTATTCTTCCCTAATGCATGTCCTTCAGCTTTTTACAGAAAGTGCAGTGCTCCTATTTCATGAATGTCGCCGTCCTTTCAACTTGTTTCAAATAGCTAATTTTTCTTTTGTCTTTCAGTCTTTTTTAATTTGAAAAAAAATAATGAAGGAAAACAGCAATGAATTTTATGTAAATAGCGTCAGAAAATCACCTTTTCATAGATTTTAAAAACGTTTTTAAACTCGTATCGTTATATCACATAATATATTTATTTGTGGAAAATGGAAATGAAGTCCCATGCTTCTTGACAAAGCGTAGGGGAACGATGCGGGAGACCCGCACCGCCGTACTAGGCAAAGTTCTAATGGAGGTGGTTTGCCGTTGCCTTCCTCTGACCGTAATGGGGATAATTGATGACGCTGAAGACGACACCCAGCATCTCGGGGCACATGAAAATCCCTGACCCCTCCGGGAATCGAACCCGGGACCCCATGCTTTTTTTTTATCTCGTATTGTTCGTTATAGTTCGTTGCAAGTGTTCGTGGCGGACGTCTCCTGACGCCCGTTGAAGTTCGTTATTGATCCATTCACTCAGTTTTTTTTATTACAGAGGGCAGCTAACCCTCTGACCGAACACGCTGAGCTGCCGTGCCGGCACTCTAACTCGCCACTTTCATGAACGGTGATGAAATGATGAGGACAACACAAACACCCAGTCATCTCGAGGCAGGTGAAAATCCCTAACCCCGCCGGAAATCGAACCCGGGACCCCGTGCTCGGGAAGCGAGAACGCGACATTAAAATGGTTCAAATGGCTCTGAGCACTATCGGAATTATACAGGATGTTAAATAATATGTGAGAAACCTAAGGGGAATGGGTAGCGGGCTTTAAAAAATCAAAAAAATTTATATATACATACGGTCAGCCATTTTATTTTCTTAGTTACAGAAAACTTTTCGTTGTTACATTCTTATATGTTTCTGACTTTCTGTTTTCAAATTTCCAGGTTGGTCCTAAAGGTACTTTTTTTCAAATGTTGTCTTCTGATGGCTAAATGAAATGCTCAGAGTATATTCCTTTCCCTGTAACACAAGCTTCTGAACCTTACGTCATGGATTGTCATTCGCTACCATATTCCAGGTGGCTGCTGAAATCCTTCTTGCACAAGTTGTGAAGAATGTCAACATTGGCAATAAGTGTTAAATCCACTATGACCCCAAACGTAAAAATGCAGTGAACTGACGTCAGATGATCGAGCAGGCCCATATATTGCTGCCACACGACTTACCGGTTTATATAAAAAATGCTGATTTATATTTTTCTTGCTGATTCGAGGCACGCTGCCTCGGGATGGCAGGTCCGCAACTATTCAGTACTCACGAAATATGATAATTCTTTTTGTCCGTCTCAGTCGCATGAATATACAGTTTTGGCTGCATTGGTTGCAGATTTCGTTCTTAAACGCTCATTCTCCAACCACTCACCTTGTTATTTCCCGCAAATAGTCATGCAGCATGATGCCAAAAGGTACGGTTATCTTCTGTAAAGAAAGTCAAACTGTGGTCAACAAATACTCTCATTGAAAAATTAGCCTATATATCTACTGTTGCACCTGAATGACACAACCAAACCGAGCAACAGTAGACACATAGGCTAACTTTTCAATGAGAATACCTGAATGACAACAATCAATCTGGCGCAACAGTACACACTTTTCAATGAGAGTACTTGTCCCAAGTTTGACTTTCTTTACAGAAGATATTCGTGCCTTTTGGCCCTATATTGTTTAACTAGTTCCGGTCAATAAAAAGGTGTGTGGCAGTGGTTGGCACACCATACTCGCATTCGGGGGACGACGATTCGAACCCGCGTCCGGTCATCCTGCTTTGTGTTTTCCGTGATTTTCCTTTGGGAGGACACCGCCGATTTCCTTCCCCATCCTTCCCTAATCCGCGCTTTTGCTCTGTTTCTGATGGCCTCGTTGTCGACGGGACGTTAAACACTAATATTCTCCTCCTCCAAAAAGGTGTGTGATTTGAGAATGATCTGTCAGTCCGAAACCGGTAACCACTGCAGAAAAAAATGTACATTCGTGCAACTGAGACGGACAAAATTTTAAAAAATATATATCAGATTTCCTTATGTTGTTATAGCTTGCAGAGCGAAATGAGGTGCTGCCTCTTCGCGCATGAACCGCATATTCTGAAGTAAGTGTAGTGGATCCGCTTCCACCATAACATTTAAATGTTCCATGAAAAATTCACTGTATGACGCTCCAGTCAGTGTTCGAAGAAAAATGGAAGCTCCAATTAATCTGTCGCCAGTTATGTAAGTACATACATTAATGCTAAACTATTGATGATGTCTTGTTTCCAGTACTGAAAAAGGATTATCATTCGCCCATACATGAGTGTTGTGAAAATGTTGCACTCCATTCCTGGTAAATTCTGCTTCGTCATTGGGTACAGTAGACAGCAAGTGTTGGTGATGAGCACAGATCCTCAGCAACCAAGTACAAAAAGGTTTTCTGGATTGAAAATCTGTTTCAGTAAGACCTTGGACACTCTGAAGATGGTATGGATAAATGACTTGCTCTCGTGACACTGAAAGGTGGCTACACTGAGCCACAGCGCCAGAGATCGCGCTAGAGAGTATTGTTCCGCCGCCTCCACTGGCAGTGATTATTGAGATGTCGTAGTGGGCAGTGCTTGTCGAGGACTCGTAGTAGTCAGTGTGTGTTGAGATGTGCTAGTGGGCAGTGTTTGTCGAGATGTTGTTCCATGTTTTATGCAGTTGTTTGATGGGCTAGACAGCAGATGTTGTTCGAATGGAATTATTGTAGTGATCAGAGTGCTTTTCGTCAATATATATGAAGGTAAAATATTCCGTGTTTTTTTTTTCATTATATTCAGTGTCTTAAATAATGCGTCATTACAGGTTCAGTCAACAAAGCATCTGGCTTGTGTTCTTGTATTAGAGTGTAATTCTGGTTTTCTTGAGTAATTATGGTATTTCTATTTTCTTTAATTAATTCAGTATAAATGATATTTAAAAATTCTTGTGTTATTGAAGAAGAACCGTGCCAGATGCGTACGTTGAGTCATATTTCCACACACAGAACAGTTATACTTGTGCTTTGGTTTCGTAGGTTTTATAGTTGCTGGGGACTTAATTAATTAATTGTGTTAACGAAAATTTTCATTTCAGTCTTTGTTGTTGTTCTATGCAGTCAGATTGCGTAATAATACTAGTCAGGGCCAACCGTTTACGACACTGCGTAATCGGACATACAGCTACTAAAGCAAAAAAATTTAAAATATTATTTGCATTTTATTTTAATTAAGCCCCCATGCACGTGGCGACCCTGCCAGGATCGTCCCTTGGAATTCTTCTGATTGTAGAAATAGTAGACAGTAGGATTGTTGTAGTAATTTGTAGTTTAGTAATTGTAGTGTATTTTGCATGTGTAGATTTGGTAATTGTCATTCTTCTAATGGTATTTTTTTTTAAATTTAATTTTGTTGTCTTGCATACGCGTTTGACAATTTAGTGCAATTATTTCAATTGTTCGTTTATCGTGTTTGAGGGAAACATTTCGTGTGAATGGTATTGTTGGAGGTAAAGAGTCATTGTGACGAGTTTTGTATGTTTTGTAAATGATTAAGCGATCGATGAAAAAGGCAAAAATGATGAATAGTCAGAATAACGAAATTGTTGACATGGCGAACTCGCCAACAGAGGAAAACAGTATCATGAATAATGAAGTGGAAAACGATTTAATAAGTCGGGAAAATAGTCCGGAACCATTTCAAAATTTTTCTCAATTAGAAAATTCACAGAATACGAGATTAACGATAGAAGATTCTGGAATAGTATCGAACACAGATAGCTTTACAGCGATGACGAAGGAAGCTGGTTTTACGGGGAATGTTAGGAGCGAAAAGAATTTTGAACCAGTTAATATGGAGCAGTTGATGAGTGCAATATTAAATTTGGGATCTGAATTAAAAACAGTGGGATCACAAATAGGAAGGATTAACACGAAGATGGAAACTTTGACAATACGGTTAGGCTCACAAATAGGAACAATTAAAACCGAAATGGAAACAATGGAAACACGGTTAGATTCACGAACAGGGACACGTTTCAAAAACATGAAAGATGAATCAAAGAAAGAAATTAGAGAAGAAGTACAACCGATTTTGAATGCTCACAATAATAGTTTAATTTCAACAGGGATTAGACAAGAGGAACAGGACAGAGAACGAGAAGAAAAAGATCGCGTGATAGTACAAAAATTTTCAGAGTTAAATTTACAACGCGCACACGATAAGGAAGAAATATTTGAGAAAATCGCGGAATCCGTACCAAATGACAGAATAAATAACTTAACGCAACAGTGTGAACAGTTAACTACTAAATGTGACAATACCGAAAACCGAGTCGCGACACTTACGGAAGACGTAAATAATCAGAAAGAACAATTAGGTGACTCATCGGAAAGAGTTGAGGAGATTTCAGATAAACTGACAAGTCTTAGTTTAAATGGGGACAGAGATTCAGATGATACAGCACCATTGCCATTTGCGGAAACTGAAGAGTACCAGAACATAAATAATCATGTTGAAAATCCGGCAAAATCTAATGAACGCGTTAAAAAGGAATTTGAGGCATTACGAAAGCAAGTCAAACATATTGAAGGCGAAATCGTAGGAAGGGACAGTAAAAGAAATTTAGAATCACAGATAGCAGAGGGATTTGAAGAAAGTCATTTGTTTCATTTACGGGATGCAACAAGAGAGCGCCAGGCGCGCGAACTTGACAATAATCAACATTGGGACTGGGACAGACGTGGTAGGTCTTTGACGCCACGAGGCGAAAACTTTGACTATAAACACTTTTTGACTGTTCGGAAATTTAAGATCTTTCGTAATTCTAAGAATGAGATACATCCATGTTCATGGTTAGATCAATTTACGTACGCACTTCCGCCAGATGTGCCACAAAGTCACAAACTGAAATTTATGTGCAGCTATTAAAGTCCTCAGGGGATTCACTACACTAAGTGAATATGTGCCGTAGCGCTCACAGGGCCCCGAGCTGTAGTGGTGCTATTTCCCTTTTAGTTTTCTGCACCGCTGCCTACTCTTTCACTATTCTTTGCATCTATAAAAAACAACTCTTCTACTATCAATCTATCTAGACAGTAGGTAAAGAATAACCGGATTTGACTGTTTTACCCAAAAGTGACTTTGGAAATTACCGTTTGGACTTACTATATTTTCTGCAGCATTCATTCGTAGTTTAAACGAAATTTTACCTGTTTATCTTCGTGACAATATTACTTCATATGTTGACGATATTCTTATTGCTAAACATTCTTGGAGTGAGCACAACAAAATTTTGAATTCATTATTAAGTATTTTTCAAGAGTTGGCATTACAGTGAACTTGGAAAAATCTGAATTTGGTCGTTCACAGATGAAATTTCCCGGTCACATTATTTCTACAGAAGGTATTCTTCCTGATCCAGAAAAATTAGACGCTATTCGTAATTATGCTGTTCCTACCACAAAACGTGATGTTCGTAGTTTCCTTGATGTCTGTAATTTTCTTAGACGCTTTGTTAGATTGGATGATTTGGCCACACCTCGTTTACACATTACAGTTATGCGCACTTTGGTCCCAGAAAATGCTTTCATAAATTACGAGAAAATTGCTACTTCAGTAATATGGAAAAACGTATTCGAACTGTTCTTGCCAAATGCAAATTATGTCAAAAGGCTAAGCCGCCAACTGTTTCTCACAGAGCACCGTTGTTTCCTATCATTCCAGCGAAATTAAAGGACATGGCTGCAGTCGATTTGTTCGGTCCAGTGGTTCGTTCTACTAATGGTTTTGCGTACATTTTCGTAGCAGTGGAATTGACATCAAAATATGTGTGTTTTACACCTTTACGCAAAGCAACAGCTCGTTCAGTATCTAATGCTTTCATCAAACATTTTCTTAAAGAAGTTGGTCATGTTGATAAGGTTATATCAGATAATGGATCACAGTTTCGCTCTAAAATTTGGCTTCGTACTCTACGGCGTCGTAAGATTAAACCAATTTTCATTTCACTTTTTCACCCTCAATCTAACGCTTCAGAGAGATGGATGAAGGAAATCAATAAATTGTGCCGTCTTTATTGTCATCAGAATCACAGAATGTGGGATCAGTATCTTCATATTTTTCAAAACATTCTGAATGAACTTCCTAATGATTCAACTTCTTTACCGCCTATACTGATATTAAAAAATAAAGCACCGTCAAATCGCATTTCTGAAATAGTTCCTTTTCCGCCTTCACGAAGACTGCGGCATTCTGAAGTTGTCAACTTGGCTCTACAAAATATTGCGTCTGCGGCTGCTAGAAGAGAGAAATCAGCTAAACGTCCTGGTCGCTTAAAAACTTTTTCAGTTGGTCAGAAGGTGTTAATTAAGTCCCATCGTTTATCTCGTCCGTATAGAGTTCGCAAAATTATTCATGATAACACTGTTGAAATAGAAACTCCTAAATCTCGACGCTCTAAAGGAATACATCATATATCAAACGTTAAAATTTTTGTGGAATGACATACTTTAGTGAAACTAACAGCTACATGTAAACATGCAGAGAATACAAGGATACCGCGCTGTTTTGGCGGCGGCACATACTCAAAGCAACAGTCAGTCTGCGCGCAAACAATTACTTCCTACGTCATGCGTCTACAGCTGATCGAGCGCTCAGTGCGAATGCACTGACAGACGTAAACAAATACACAGTCTAATTTCTCCGACTAAATTCTGTATAAAGCTATGGTGACTTTATAAATTATGTTATTAACGTTCAGTATTTTTCAGGATACGGTTGTGTAAAATATTTAAGACCTTCAGGTAAATTCTGTGCGTGTCCGACGTTAAGACGACTTGCTATGGAGAAAATTTCAGGAAGAATGTAATTTCGAAAAAAAAGTAATAAATTAAAAAGGGTAACTATTAATTGAGTTTATTTTTCAGGTAACATAATTCCACTTAGGTACGTATTTTAGATGTAATTTGCTGCTCGCGATTACGTGATTCATACTTTGTGCTAATTTCATGTTCTATGAATTTACTTGTGAAGCGACGTGCTTGTGTACATTTGCTGATTTTGACAATTATTGATTAATGAACAGTGTTGTTACTTATGTATATTATGCATCGCTTGGCTGCTATGCCTTTTCACTGATGTCATATTTTTTTATTATGTGCCTGCTGTGCTTATTTATTTAAATTGTAATTGTCAACTGATTAATTGTGCTGACTGTGGTTATGTATGTAAGTTATACTTTGTGATTTATCTGCTTGCGCCTTCATGTTTACTTATTAAGGTTACATATGAACATTTATTTGCTTATGCTGATATGATGATAATGACCTGTTTATTATGTAAGATACATATTTGCTGCTTTGCGTATGGATTGCATATTTACACATTACTGTTTTGTTGTCATAACTACTCTTCAATTTAGAATATAGCAATGCTGATGTACAGTGTACGAACATAAAGTTTAGGTCACACTATGGTATTAATCATAGATTGTTCGCTTGGCAGAGCCTTGTTGTAGGAATTGTGTTGCATCCACTTGTTGACATTCTGTTCTCTACTGGTATATTTACTCGCTATTGCATGTTTTGCTTACGCTCAGTGCCTTATATTTTTAAGATAAGAAAATGAACTGCTATAATTCTACGAACGACATTGGTACAAGAAACTGCATAGAAGTCACATGAGCTGGAGGTTTTATGGAAGCTGTATAAATTTATGCTAATAGGAAGGAAGCTAACGACATGACATACCAACACTAGGTTAGACAATTCAGGTAATACACTGCATTCTTCGTGAGCAGTTGAAATAGGAAGTGACACTTGACACAAGAAATACTCCACATGTTTGCTTCTGTTTGCCATAATTTTTGAAGTGGTGTACACACTGAAATATCACGATCATTAACACTTCGTAATTGTACTTAATTACTGAGAGTTATTCGAACTAAGTCTGTTAGAGGTCATGTATGCATTTCTTTTATTTAATGATGGACAAGGAACCAAAATGTATCTTATAGTTTATAATGAGTAGAAGATTTGGGTCAGATGGATTATACAGAGGTTGTGTGTGGACACTGTGTCTTCAGATTGTATGGGATGCCGAACTGAAGTTTATACTAGGATTTTATCTGTACTTGTTCGAGGTGACTGACTAGAGGAAAGAGTTCTTATGGAAGTGACATGATATTGATGATAAGGTTTATATGTATCGACGTATTGAAGAGGTATTATTGATGATAAGGTTTGGTTGGTTGGTTTGGGGGATCAAAGGGACCAGACTGCTACGGTCATCGGTCCCGATGATAAGGTTTATATGTATCGACGTAAGAGGTATTATTGAAGTATTAAGATTAAGTGATGATTATTGGAGTTTTAGTGGACAAGAGGTAAGGTAAATGATATTGATGATAAGGTTTATATGTATCGACGAAAGAGGTATTATTGAAGTATTGAGATTATGTGATGCTGATGATTATTGGAGTTTTAGTGGATAAGAGGTAAAGTAAGTGAGGAGCATATTTTGTTTGTTGTTGGTCTATATGGAACAAGGAGGATGAAGATAGCAGACTAGAACACTCAAGTAGAAGGAATATTGTCTACACACACACTTTGTTAAAACAATAAGCAGTATATACTTTTTTTTTGGAGAGAGGAAGTATTTGCATATCTTGGCACACTGACAGTTGTTCAGCAACCGTACATTTTGATCTGGCTTCGCAAACATTGGTCTTGACATGATGACTATGACGTTGACTAACTATTATTGACTGTTATACATTGCTGCCACTACTACTTGATACACATGATGAACATAAAATTTTGACAGAATTGCATTTACACAGTTAACACTATTCAACTACACAGTAGCACTAAATGTGGATGAAAGATGAGTGAGTGTGTTTTGTGTGTTTTCCTTTTATAATCCCAGAGAAGTGATCCCAACCTATCTCCTAAATATTATTTTACTTGTTTGTTGTGGCTTGCACTGACACCCATAAATATTATAGGTTTACTGCTATTTGTGTATTGTAATAGTTAATATGACAATTATCTGATATCATTTGTGTGTTTATTATTATTTGTATGATGAACTGTTTAATTAGTGATAGTGAATATTATGGACTGTTACCTGCACCTGCTCAACATTGCTGGGTGCCACTGATGGACTGCTTCTACTGAAAAGATGTCACCTGTTGATGTCTGCACTTGCTCAACATTGCTGGGTGCCACTGATGGAACTGCCTTTATTGAAATGATGTCACTTGTTGCTGTTTGCACCTATTCAACATTGCTGGGTGCCACTGATGAACTGCTTCTACTGAAATGGTGTCACTTGTTGCTGTCTGCACCTGTTCAACATTGCTGGGTGCCAGTGATAGACTGCTTCTACTGAAACGATGTCACTTGTTGCTGTCTGCACCTGTTTAACATTACTGGGTGCCACTGATGAACTGCTTCTACTGAGATAATGTCACTTGTTGGTGTCTGCACCTGTTCAACATTACTGGGTGCCACTGATGGACTGCATCTATTGAAATAACGTCACTTGTTGCTGTCTGCACCTGCTCAACATTGCTGGGTGCCACTGATGGACTGCTTCTACTGAGATGATGTCACCTGTTGATGTCTGCACTTGTTCAACATTGCTGGGTGCCACTGATGGAACTGATTCTACTAAAATGATGTCACTTGTTGGTATTTGCACCTGTTGACCATTGCTGGGTGCTACTGCTGGAACTATCAACTACTTTTTTTTGAATAATTAAAAGCATTTTATGTGAACATTTGTATAAACTGATTTTTTGTGTATTACTGTTGTGAAAAGTTATGAGACTCTTACCTGCACATATTCGTCATTGCTGACGCTATTGATTGAACTGTTTAACCACATAATACTTGTGTAAACTATTATGTAAAGTCACATGTATGAAAGAATTTGTATTGCTTACTGTATTTTATATATTAGGCCATTGAAAGGTCAGTGCAAAGCCAAAATTTTATCTAGTTATATGATATTTACGCATTAATATTATCTTTTATTTTTGTCTGTATTTTTTTGACGAATTTGGTGGTATTTTCACCACATCAAATTCTAGCCCGTGGAGGAAGGGCATATGAAAGGTGGCTACACTGAGCCACAGCGCCAGAGATCGCGCTAGAGAGTATTGTTCCGCCGCCTCCACTGGCAGTGATTATTGAGATGTCGTAGTGGACAGTGCTTGTCGAGGACTCGTAGTAGTCAGTGTGTGTTGAGATGTGCTAGTGGGCAGTGTTTGTCGAGATGTTGTTCCATGTTTTATGCAGTTGTTTGATGGGCTAGACAGCAGATGTTGTTCGAATGGAATTATTGTAGTGATCAGAGTGCTTTTCGTCAATATATATGAAGGTAAAATATTCCGTGTTTTTTTTATTTCATTATATTCAGTGTCTTAAATAACGCGTCATTACAGGTTCAGTCAACAAAGCATCTGGCTTGTGTTCTTGTATTAGAGTGTAATTCTGGTTTTCTTGAGTAATTATGGTATTTCTATTTTCTTTAATTAATTCAGTATAAATGATATTTAAAAATTCTTGTGTTATTGAAGAAGAACCGTGCCAGATGCGTACGTTGAGTCATACTTCCACACACAGAACAGTTATACTTGTGCTTTGGTTTCGTAGGTTTTATAGTTGCTGGGGACTTAATTAATTAATTGTGTTAACGAAAATTTTCATTTCAGTCTTTGTTGTTGTTCTATGCAGTCAGATTGCGTAATAATACTAGTCAGGGCCAACCGTTTACGACACTGCGTAATCGGACATACAGCTACTAAAGCAAAAAATTTTAAAATATTATTTGCATTTTATTTTAATTAAGCCCCCATGCAACACATCCCACACTGACAAATGACTCATGTTCTCAGTTTCTGCTAGTCCTCTGGTACTGTTGCCACTATTGTTTTCAATATGATAAAGTACTCGACCTTCTAAATTAGGTGTTATGACACTCTTTGGTTTTCTACATTGAAAAGACCTTTTCCCAAAAGAGTTTGTCTCCACAGAACGTTCATGTATTCTTTAAAAGGTCTTATTGTTCGGTAAATGTCTATTAGGAAGTCTTTTAGCGTAAAAAAGCCGGGTTTCAGACGAATTGCAAGTCCATATATCACGTGAACCTCCGCGATGTACTGAACTGGAATACATTTTAGCAATAAATGTACATTACACACCGTCCAATAAGAACAGGGCAAAGCAGGCGTCATGCCCGTGACTGAAAGTCAGGCACAAGACGTCGCTCTCCATCTGAGACCGCTAACATACACTCGTTCGGCGACGCCCCTCTCAGAACTAGTAGATTCGATTCCTCATGGCACACTAACTACTAGTCCAAAAATACTGTAGACTAAGCTTGCATTACTAATTGCGTTCTCAATGCTAAAAGGATTTGTTTATTTACTAGTACCACGACAAGTAAGACGTACATAAGAAGGCTTTAATTTCGTACTTCCCAAACAAGCAACATTTGGAAAGAAAAAAATACCTGCGGAACCAAAGAGGAAATCTGGAGTAAAAAATCAGAAACGAAGCAAACGTGTGACAGGAAAAATGTGTCTGTAACTAAGAAACAAAAAAACAGACCGTATATACGTAGATACGAGCTCTTTTGCTTCTTTTTTAGTCCTCTATCGGTTCCCAAGAGGTTTCCTACGTATTAGTTAAGTCGTTGTATAGTAAAAGTTTTCCACTAAAGAGCGGGGTATTGTACTGCCGTCAGCCCACACACATGCCGCCTATACAGGACACGGAGGATGAAATAATAATAGAGAAGAAAATATGTGACATGTGTCCTAGAATCAAAAGAAACGCACTCAGTACGGGTTCAGGAAGTACTGTATAACTTACAAAACGTCGACTCGGTGAAGGTGACAATACAGCAATGTTTCCTGTGCAGACAATATTTCTTACACACATTCTTCTTCTTCTTCTTCATTGACAGGACCTACGACACCAATTCGAGGCATTTATCATTGAAAAGCTCTACAAATTGGGCTTTCACTTCCGAAACACCTACATGAGCAGGTGAATTGACATATTTTCTTTATCTTCCTAAGCATCGCCACATTGATATTGTCCTGCCTATCCAGCGACCTTTTCATACATTAATTTTTAGGGTTTGAAGTACCGCCGGGGATTAGATCATTAGAGAGAGAGAGCACAAGCCCGGTCGAACAGTGGAGCGTAATAAATTCGCCTTATTCTTTTCAAAGGAATCATCAAGGCATTCGCCTTAAAAGACTTAGTGAAACCAAAGAGAATCTTAATCTGTAGGGCGTGAAGAATCGTCTCGCTACGAGTGCAGTGTCAAGCTCTGCAACATCTCGCTCATTGCTGTTTCACATACAATGAGGTGACCAAAGTAACGAGGTACCTCCTAATATCTTGTCGAACCTCCTTTTGCGCGGCGCAGTGCAGCAACTCGACGTGGCATGGACTGAACAAGTCGTTGGAAGTCCTCTGCAGAAATATTGAGCCATACTGTTTCTGTAGCCGTCCATAATTGCAAAAGTGTTGACGGGGTAGGACGCTGTGTACGAACAGACTTCACGATTATATCCCATAAATGGTCGAAGGTATTGATGTCGGGCGATCTGAGTGGCCAAATCATTCGTTCGAATTGTCCACATTCTTCAAACTAATCGCCAACAACTGTGGCCCAGTGATATGCCTGCAAACATGAAATCCATTACTCCATTAAATTTCGGGCATGCAGCAGCGCAAATAAAATTTCCTCCACTGATATTTCGGCCCTCTATCGTCCGGCCATTCTCAGAGTGAGTCACAAGACTGACGACAAGATACCAAGCGCGGCCTTATATGCTCCACTGCAGAGAAGTGGTCATGGTGTCACCGCCGCCGATCATATATCGATAAGCGAATCGAATATCAGTACGCCTTCGCCACAGGCGGCGCATGTGTGAGCGTATTTCTTCGCCGCCGCCCAGCATCTGTGACCCGCATGGGCAGTACTGCCGCGGTGGAGCACAGACGGCCGCGCTTGGCACCTTGTCGTCAGTCTTGTGACTCACTCTGAGGATGGCCGGACGATACGCGGCCGAAATATCAGTGGAGGAAATTTTATTTGCGCGGCTGCATGCCCGTAATTTAATGGACTATTCATTACGCCGCGAGAAGTTGAAAATGCACATGAAATCCATTAACGGCTGCATATGACCTCCAGGTAATAGAACTTAAACACTTCAGGTCAATGACCGGTTCATTTAGACCAGAAGATCCAGTCAGTTCCATGTAAACACAGTTGACACCATTATGGATTCACCAACAGCTTGCACAGTGCCTTGTTCACAACTCGGGTCAATGACTTCGTGCGCTCTGCGCCCCACCTGAACTCTATCATCAGCTGCCACCAACTGAAATTGGGACTCAGTCGTCTAGGATTCAACTCAAATGGCACGAGCCCGGGAGAGGCGCAGCAGGCGATATCGTGCTATTAGCAAAGGCGCTCGCGTCGGTCGTCTGCTGCCATAGCCCATTAACGCCATATTTCGCAGCACTCTCCTAATGGATACGTTCGTCGAACGCCCCGCATTGATTTCTGCGGTTATTTCATGCAGTTTTGCTTGTCTGCTAGCGCTGGCAACTCTACGTCAACGCCGCTGCTGTCGGTCGCTGAGTGAAGGCTGATGGCCACTATGTTGCCCTTCGTGAGAGGTAATGCCTGGAATGTGGTATTCTCGACGCACTCTTGACGCTGAATACCCTAAAGATTTCCGAAATACGTCTATAATGTCCCATGCATCTATCTCCAACTACCAGTCCGTGTTCCAAGTCTGTTAATTCCCATCGTGTGGCCATAATCACGTCGGAAACCTTTTCACATTAGTCACCTGACTACAAATGACAACTCTGCCAAGGTACCGCCCTTTTACACCTTGTGTACGCGACACCACCGCCATCTGTACCTGTGCATATTGCTATCCCGTGATTTTTGTCACCTCAGTGTATTGTTAGTAATGCTTCATCAGAGGGATATGAAAAAGAGCATGATATCCCTTAGGCGTAAATAACAAATTTGCTGGCCGAGCGGTTCTAGGCGCTACAGCCTGGAACCGCGTGACCACTACGGTCGCAGGTTCGAATCCTGCCTCGGGAATGGATGTGTGTGATGTCGTTAGATTAGTTAGGTTTAAGTAGTTCTAAGTTCTGGGAGACTGATGACCTCAGTAGTTAAGTCCCATAGTGCTCAGAGCCATTTTTTTTTTTTTTTTTTTTACAAATTTGCTAGAACAATCAACAGTGTAAGGTCCGTAGTTAAAGAACCCCGCCCAGTGTTCTTGTTTGGCTCTGAGCACTATGGGACTCAACTGCTGAGGTCATAAGTCCCCTAGAACTTAGAACTACTTAAACCTAACTAACCTAAGGACAACACACACATCCACGCCCGAGGCAGGATTCAAACCTGCGACCGTAGCGGTCGCGCGGTTCCAGACTGTAGCGCCAGAACCGCTCGGCCACCAGCGGCCGGCAGTGTTCTTGTTTGCGGACGGCTTCGCAATATTCCGCTCTTCCCCTAGCAGTGCAGTAACTGCGTACAAGTTACAACTGAGGATCAACGAATATAAGATGTTGTCAGGTAGGACACCTTATAAATTTTAGCAGTAGAAACGTGTATGTACCGATTGTAATCATTTCTACAGCCTTGGTAACCTATCCACACTGCGACATGCGCACGAGACGCATTGTTCTAAATTTAATAAACTTGCAGAGCAATTGAATGTCACTTTCGATTATAGGTTTTTACAGCTGCGACACCTAATAAAAGAATGCAAAGGCTAAAGGGCTAAAAGCTCTAGTGGTGTTTTAATCACAGGGTATATAATGCTAACTGTACGTGTCTCCTGCAGCTCCCTTGACTTTTCTGAGTCCCCCGAGACGACACTGAATGCACAGTTTAGGACTTAGCCAGGCTATCATGTATGAAACTCGTCAATACCGTTCAGGTCGAAGGGATTAGGCTGGCAGCAGGGACATTAATACCATCCTGACACCCACCCTCTACCTCGAAACTATTACTGCTCCCCTACAAGTGGTCATCTCATTGCTGATGCATAGTATGAGTTAGAGCAAGTGTGGTGTCGTAAGGAACAAACTGCGGTTAAGGTAGCGCTTCGGCCATGGTTTTTCTCCTGCGGTCCATTGTGTGATCTTAGCTCGCCTCTTACTTGGGGGCTGTCCTATAATACACTGAGTCCTCCCATGTGTAAAAGATCCAGTAGTATGCAGTGATTGTTGTAGGCATATGTACATCTGTACGCCTTGTTTTAAAACAAAACGTTTTATAGCAACACATGAGAGCAGCGACCAGTTATCTAGCCAATTTATCCTCTATTTCAGGTGACGATGGGAACGTGAAATGCGGTAGGGAGATGGTGTAGAGTGGAAAGATACTGAGCCATAATGAATTTATTAACGTTTCTAAAAACAATAATGAATTTAATTTTAAAAAGCAAAAAAATCCAAGAATAACATTAACAAATAGCCTCCAGAAACGAAATGACAAAATTTCAATAACACAACTGATAGAAAACACCTCAAAACGACAATAACATAAAATCACTTCCTTTTATTAAAGAATATTAAATGAAGTTAAAATACATTTTCATTACAAACAGCAAAACATATGATCAAATGCTGTGTCACAAATATCAACCATCGGCTATTGTCAGTAATTATCAAAACGCCATTGCCGTCGAAGTAGCCAGAATGAGTGAGAAATGTGGTTCAAAATTATGATGACAGAGGCGGTGGCAGAGGCAACGCCGTTAGCAGTAATTCCTCCTTCTCTACTAACGTAGGACGACGGTTGCCGCTACCACAGTACAGGAAACCTTCATTAAAAATTTCAGTCATGGTACACAGGCATATTTAACTAGACCACATTTAACGAGTGCTACAATCACCTATCCCGTAACACAAGGATTACTCGTTAACTATTTAGTAAAAATCAAACATACTACAAATGTTATGCAAGAAATTTTGACTTGACTACTGAGGCATAAAATTTTTCATTAGTTTTTTTTTTAAGTAGATGCAAACAATTTAGTAAACAGCTCGAGCTCCGTGATACCAGCCAACAGGTAACTATAGACATGCCTCAGAAATAAGGTAGCTGGATTACACAATTTTCGCTGACTATAAAGTACGTAATTCGTAAATCAGAAGAATTACGTCTGCATTCTATACCCTTCGATTCAGTTTGGAATACTAAGCCACAAGCCCACACACATTGACAGAACTGAACTCAAGTAGTACTAGGCAAAACCCTCATAAATATACAATACCGGCCCACAACCCCACACACATTGACAGAAATGAACTCAAGTAGTGCCAGGCAAAACCCTCATCAATAATATATATATATATATATATATATATATATATATATATATATATATATATATATATATATATATATATATACAAAGATGATGTGAACCGAGCGAGGTGGCGCAGTGGTTAGCACACTGGACTCGCATTCGGGAGGACGACGGTTCAATCCCGTCTCCGGCCATCCTGATTTAGGTTTTCCGTGATTTCCCTAAATCGCTTCAGGCAAATGCCGGGATGGTTCCTTTGAAAGGGCACGGCCGATTTCCTTCCCCATCCTTCCCTCACCCGAGCTTGCGCTCCGTCTCTAATGACCTCGTTGTCGACGGGACGTTAAACACTAATCTCCTCCTCCTCCAACAAAGATGATGTGACTTACCAAACGAAAGCGCTGGCACGTCGATAGACACACAAACGAACACAAACATACACACAAAATTCAAGCTTTCGCAACAAACTGTTGCCTCATCAGGAAAGAGGGAAGGAGAGGGAAAGACGAAAGGATGTGGGTATATAATACTGGCCATAAAAAATGCTACACCAAGAAGAAATGCAGATGATAAACTGGTATTCATTGGACAAATACACTCCTGGAAATGGAAAAAAGAACACATTGACACCGGTGTGTCAGACCCACCATACTTGCTCCGGACACTGCGAGAGGGCTGTACAAGCAATGATCACACGCACGGCACAGCGGACACACCAGGAACCGCGGTGTTGGTCGTCGAATGGCGCTAGCTGCGCAGCATTTGTGCACCGCCGCCGTCAGTGTCAGCCAGTTTGCCGTGGCATACGGAGCTCCATCGCAGTCTTTAACACTGGTAGCATGCCGCGACAGCGTGGACGTGAACCGTATGTGCAGTTGACGGACTTTGAGCGAGGGCGTATAGTGGGCATGCGGGAGGCCGGGTGGACGTACCGCCGAATTGCTCAACACGTGGGGCGTGAGGTCTCCACAGTACATCGATGTTGTCGCCAGTGGTCGGCGGAAGGTGCACGTGCCCGTCGACCTGGGACCGGACCGCAGCGACGCACGGATGCACGCCAAGACCGTAGGATCCTACGCAGTGCCGTAGGGGACCGCACCGCCACTTCCCAGCAAATTAGGGACACTGTTGCTCCTGGGGTATCGGCGAGGACCATTCTCAACCGTCTCCATGAAGCTGGGCTACGGTCCCGCACACCGTTAGGCCGTCTTCCGCTCACGCCCCAACATCGGCAGCCCGCCTCCAGTGGTGTCGCGACAGGCGTGAATGGAGGGACGAATGGAGACGTGTCGTCTTCAGCGATGAGAGTCGCTTCTGCCTTGGTGCCAATGATGGTCGTATGCGTGTTTGGCGCCGTGCAGGTGAGCGCCACAATCAGGACTGCATACGACCGAGGCACACAGGGCCAACACCCGGCATCATGGTGTGGGGAGCGATCTCCTACACTGGCCGTACACCACTGGTGATCGTCGAGGGGACACTGAATAGTGCACGGTACATCCAAACCGTCATCGAACCCATCGTTCTACCATTCCTAGACCGGCAAGGGAACTTGCTGTTCCAACAGGACAATGCACGTCCGCATGTATTCCGTGCCACCCAACGTGCTCTAGAAGGTGTAAGTCAACTACCCTGGCCAGCAAGATCTCCGGATCTGTCCCCCATTGAGCATGTTTGGGACTGGATGAAGCGTCGTCTCACGCGGTCTGCACGTCCAGCACGAACGCTGGTCCAACTGAGGCGCCAGGTGGAAATGGCATGGCAAGCCGTTCCACAGGACTACATCCAGCATCTCTACGATCGTCTCCATGGGAGAATAGCAGCCTGCATTGCTGCGAAAGGTGGATATACACTGTACTAGTGCCGACATTGTGCATGCTCTGTTGCCTGTGTCTATGTGCCTGTGGTTCTGTCAGTGTGATCATGTGATGTATCTGACCCCAGGAATGTGTCAATAAAGTTTCCCCTTCCTGGGACAATGAATTCACGGTGTTCTTATTTCAATTTCCAGGAGTGTATATTGTACTAGAACTGACATGTGATTACATTTTCACGCAATTTGGGTGCATACATCCAGAGAAATCAGTACCCAGAACAACCACCTCTGGCTGTAATAACGGCCATGATACGCCTGGGCATTGAGTCAAACAGAGCTTGGATGGCGTGTACTGGTACAGCTGCCCATGCTGCTTCAACACAATACCACAGTTCATCAAGAGTAGTGACTTGCGTATTGTGACGAGCCAGTTGCTCGGCCACCATTGACCACACGTTTTCAATTGGTGAGAGATCTGGAGAATGTGCTGGCCAGGGCAGCAGTCGAACATTTTCTGTATCCAGAAAGGCCCGTACAGGACATACAACATGCGGTCGTGCATTATCCTGCTGAAATGTAGGGTTTCGTAGGGATCGAGTGAAGGATAGAGCCACGGGTCGTAACACATCTGAAATGTAACGTCCACTACTCAAAGTGCCGTCAATGCGAACAAGAAGTGACCGAGACGTGTAACCAATGGCACCCCATACCATCACGCCGGGTGATACGCCAGTATGGCGGTGACGACTACACGGGTCCAGTGTAACGTCCACCGCGATGTCGCCAAACACGGATGTGACGATCATGATGCTGTAAACAGAACCTGGATTCATCCGAAAAAATGACGTTTTGCCATTCGTGCACCCAGGTTCGTCGTTGAGTACACCAATGCAGGCGCTCCCGTCTGTAATGCAACGTTAAGGGTAACCGCAGCCATGGTCTCCGAGCTGATAGTCCATGCTGCTGCAAACGTCGTCGAACTGTTCGTGCAGATGATTGTTATCTTGCAAACGTCCCATCTGTTGACTCAGGGATCGAGAAGTGGCTGCACGATCCGTTACAGCCATGCGGATAAGATGCCTGTCATCTCGACTGCTAGTGATACGAGGCAGTTGGGATCCAGCACGGCGTTTCGTATTACCCACCTCATTCCATATTCTGCTAACAGTCATGCAACGTCAAGGGTAACCGCAGCCATGGTCTCCGAGCTGATAGTCCATGCTGCTGCAAACGTCGTCGAACTGTTCGTGCAGATGATTGTTATCTTGCAAACGTCCCCATCTGTTGACTCAGGGATCGAGAAGTGGCTGCACGATCCGTTACGGCCATGCGGATAAGATGCCTGTCATCTCGACTGCTAGTGATACGAGGCAGTTGGGATCCAGCACGGCGTTTCGTACTACCCACCTTATTCCATATTCTGCTAACAGTCATTGGGTCCCGACCAACGCCAGCAGCAATGTCGCGATACGATAAACCGCAATCGCGACAGGCTACAATCCGTCCTTTATCAGAGCCGGAAACGTGACGGTACGCATTTCTCCTCCTTACACGAGGCATCACAACAACGTTTCACCAGGCAACGCCGGTCAACTGCTGTTTGTGTATGAGAAATCGGATGGAAACTTTCCTCATGTCAGCACGTTGTAGGTGTCGCCACTGGCGCCAACCTTGTGTGAATGCTCTGAAAAGCTAATCATTTGCATATCACAGCATCTTCTTCCTGTCGGTTAAATTTCGCGTCTGTAGCACGTCATTTTCGTGATGTAGCAATTTTAGTGGCCAGTAGTGTAACAACGGGCAACCAGGATACGGAGTCAAAATAGTCACCACGCGACACTAAGTGACCTGCACCCTAATCGGATGCTCACCGTGACTTCTCGTAAAATCCAGCGGCTATTGACAAACGCTAGCTTAGAGAGCGCCTAGAGAAGGATGTAACGAGGATTGCTCACAGTCGGAAACCCAAGGGTATCATCCAGCAGAAGTCGAGGTGTCCAGTACTTACAAAGGTCAGATCGGACTCCAACCCGGCACCACAATGGACACAAACTGCTTGCAAGTTCAATAACAGAGAACACGCCGAATACTGTGCGCCCTGCCGAAGTAGTTTTAACGAGCAATGTTCACTACTGACCGCAACACTCGGCCCCGCCAAACCCGCAGTGAGCAAAGGCCCCAAACTCTTGCCAACGGGCCACGGCAGACGCTTCGCCACAACACGCCGCCTCACTTGCGCTCCTCGCCGCCCGTGTCAATCTCTCCCCATCTCCAGGTCGCCGCAGCCCTTAACCACCTTCTCTTACGACCTGCCCCCTACCGGCGACAGTAACGCTCCATGCGTTCTTGCGGCCAGAGGGATTCCAAATCCACAGAAATTACTCGAAAATAACGCGGACGCATGGCACAGGATTTGATATACACTCCTGGAAATTGAAATAAGAACACCGTGAATTCATTGTCCCAGGAAGGGGAAACTTTATTGACACATTCCTGGGGTCAGATACATCACATGATCACACTGACAGAACCACAGGCACATAGACACAGGCAACAGAGCATGCACAATGTCGGCACTAGTAAAGTGTATATCCACCTTTCGCAGCAATGCAGGCTGCTATTCTCCCATGGAGACGATCGTAGAGATGCTGGATGTAGTCCTGTGGAACGGCTTGCCATGCCATTTCCACCTGGCGCCTCAGTTGGACCAGCGTTCGTGCTGGACGTGCAGACCGCGTGAGACGACGCTTCATCCAGTCCCAAACATGCTCAATGGGGGACAGATCCGGAGATCTTGCTGGCCAGGGTAGTTGACTTACACCTTCTAGAGCACGTTGGGTAGCACGGGATACATGCGGACGTGCATTGTCCTGTTGGAACAGCAAGTTCCCTTGCCGGTCTAGGAATGGTAGAACGATGGGTTCGATGACGGTTTGGATGTACCGTGCACTATTCAGTGTCCCCTCGACAATCACCAGTGGTGTACGGCCAGTGTAGGAGATCGCTCCCCACACCATGATGCCGGGTGTTGGCCCTGTGTGCCTCGGTCGTATGCAGTCCTGATTGTGGCGCTCACCTGCACGGCGCCAAACACGCATACGACCATCATTGGCACCAAGGCAGAAGCGACTCTCATCGCTGAAGACGACACGTCTCCATTCGTCCCTCCATTCACGCCTGTCGCGACACCACTGGAGGCGGGCTGCACGATGTTGGGGCGTGAGCGGAAGACGGCCTAACGGTGTGCGGGACCGTAGCCCAGCTTCATGGAGACGGTTGCGAATGGTCCTCGCCGATACCCCAGGAGCAACAGTGTCCCTAATTTGCTGGGAAGTGGCGGTGCGGTCCCCTACGGCACTGCGTAGGATCCTACGGTCTTGGCGTGCATCCGTGCGTCGCTGCGGTCCGGTCCCAGGTCGACGGGCACGTGCACCTTCCGCCGACCACTGGCGACAACATCGATGTACTGTGGAGACCTCACGCCCCACGTGTTGAGCAATTCGGCGGTACGTCCACCCGGCCTCCCGCATGCCCACTATACGCCCTCGCTCGAAGTCCGTCAACTGCACATACGGTTCACGTCCACGCTGTCGCGGCATGCTACCAGTGTTAAAGACTGCGATGGAGCTCCGTATGCCACGGCAAACTGGCTGACACTGACGGCGGCGGTGCACAAATGCTGCGCAGCTAGCGCCATTCGACGGCCAACACCGCGGTTCCTGGTGTGTCCGCTGTGCCGTGCGTGTGATCTTTGCTTGTACAGCCCTCTCGCAGTGTCCGGAGCAAGTATGGTGGGTCTGACACACCGGTGTCAATGCGTTCTTTTTTCCATTTCCAGGAGTGTATTTATCACTACAATGATGAAAAAAATCGCAAAACCCAAAAATAATTAATGTAGAGTAATGAGATATCGAGAATACATTTTGTCTAGGTAACATATCTCAGTGGTCAACATTGCAAGATCACAGGCTAATGTAAGGACGAGATAACCCACTGCAAATGTGAAATGCTGGTATAATAATAACCCGTGTAACCGTCATAATGTTGAATGCTAGCGTCCAGACTGCCATGGGTTGTGTTGTACAGCTGCCAGGTGTGAGTTTATGGATGGAGTTCCATGCCTTTTGCACTTGGTCGGCCAATACAGGGACGATTAATGCTGGTTGTTAATGACACTGGAGCTACCGTCAGATGACGTACCATATGTGATCGACTGGAGACAGATTTGATGATCGAGGAGGCCAAGGCAACATGTGATCAGAAGCATCCGGATACCCCCAAAAACACACGTTTTTCATATTAGATGTATTGTGCTGCCAAATACTGCCAGATGCTTCATGTCAGCGACCTCAGTAGTCATTAGACATCGTGAGAGAGCAGAATGGGGCGCTCCACAGAACTTACGGACTACGAACGTGGTCAGGTGATTAGGTGTCACTTGTGTTATCGTCTGTACGCGAGATTTCTACACTTCTAAACATCCCTATGTCCACTGTTTCCGGTGTGATAGTGAAGTGTAAACGTGGATGTGGTATCGATAGCAACGATGCCACAACGTAGTTCCGCTCTGCTAGATTGGCACTACGAGAGACAGACTGCCGCGGTGGCCGAGCGGTTCTAGGCCCTTCAATCGGGAACCACGCTGCTGCTACGGTCGCAGGTTCGAATCCTGCCTCGGGTATGGATGTTTGTGATGTCCTTAGGTTAGTTAGGTTTAAGTAGTTTTAAGTTCTAGGGGACTGATGACCTCAGATGTTAAGTCCCATAATGCTCAGAGCCATTTGAACCATTTTACGAGAGACACCGACGACAGCACCCTCTAGTCGGCGCTGTCGAGGTCTACGAGCTCCGCGACTGCTTCAGCCCATTTCTTCAGGTGCAGACAGCCGGAAAACTTCGCTACAGCTTTACTCTACACACGACGGGTCTAAGACTTCGAATCTGTACAAAGTTATGTATTCTTCTTGCCCCAGTAAACCACTTTTACTCACGGCAGAACCGACTTATTTTTCCCGCTCCTGCTCCTACCCACGCGCCGCCTTCCAATAAGTGAAGGGACACGTACAGCACAAAAGCGTAAAGGCCGACGTCGTCTGTTGACTGACAGAGACCGGCGACAGTTGAAGAGGGTCGTAATGTGTAATAGGCATACATCTATCCAGACCATCACACAGGAATTCCAAACTGCATCAGGAGCCATTGCAAGTACTATGACAGTTAGGCGGGAGGTGAGATTTCATGGTCGAGCGGCTGCTCGTAAGCCACACATCACGCCGGTAAATACCAAACGACACATCGATTGGTGTAATGAGCGTAGTAAACATTCGTCGATTGAACAGTGGGAAAACGCTGTGTAGAGTGACGAATCACGCTACACAATGTGGCGATCCGATAGCAGGGTGTGGGTGTGGCGAATGCCCGGTGAACGTCATCTGTCAGCGTGTGTAGTGCCAACAGTAAGATTCGGAGGCGGTGGTGTCATGGTGTGGTCGTGTCTCTCATGCAGGGGGCTTGCATCCTTTGTTATTTTGCGTGGCATTATCGTACCACAGGCCTACATTGATGTTTGAAGCATCTTCTTGCTTCCCACTTTTGAAGAGCAATTCGGGGATGGCGACTGCCTCTTTCAACACATTCGAGGACCTGTTCATGATGCAGGGCATGTGGCGGAGTGGTTACACGACAGTAACATCCCTTTAATGGAGTACCCTGCACAGATACCTGACCTGAATCCTATAGAACACCTTTGGGATGTTTTGGAACGCCGACTTCGTCCCAGGCCTCACCGAGCGACATCGATACCTCTCCTCAGTGCAGCACTCCATGAAGAATGGGTTGCATTCCCCAAGAAACCTTCCAACGCCTGACTGAAAGTATGTCTGCGAGAGTGGAAGCTGTCATCGAGGCTAAGGTTGGGCCAACACCATATTGTATTCCAGCAGTACCGATGGAGGGTGCCACTGTCGTTTTCAGCCAGGTGTCCGATTACTTTTGATCACACAGTGTATATCATATTGCGTTACAATAGCGGTATGTCAGGGAGCGCAACCCTATTGCAAGTCACCCCCTGGAATACTGTTGATGAACAGCAGCACAACAGGTTGAACCACCAGACTGACGTACTGTATTGCAGTCAAGGTGTGTGGGACAACCACGAGAGTGGACCTGCTGCCATCCAAAGTGGTACCCTATACCGTAACGCCGGGTGCAAGTCTAATGTGTCTAGCAGGCTTTCGACTACCCTCCTTCTAACCTACACACGGTCATCACTGGCATCAATGGAGAACCAGCTTTCATCAGAAAACACAACAGACCACCACCCTGCCTTCCAATGAGCTCTCGCTTGTCACCTCTGAAGTGCAAATGGTGGCGGTTTGGGGTCAGTGGAATGCGCCACACGGTTCGGAGCTGTTTCTGAAGTAACCGATTTGTAACAGTTCACTGTCTCGCTGTGATGCCAACTGCTGGTGAAATTGCTTATGCACATGCAGTACGATGCGCCAGAACCATACGCCGAACCCGATGGTTTTCCCTCTCGGTAGTGCAACGTGGTCATCCAGAGCCCTGTCTTCTTGCGACAGTACATTCACATGACCAGCGCTGCCAGTTGTGATGTAATGACGGACTGTCAGTTCGTTCATCTGCTGCCAATTGTGTTTTGTCCTTAGTTCTCGCTTGGTTTCAAGAAGTACGTCAAGATAGTCGTTTATAAAAGTTGACTCATGATAAAACAGACTTTCTGTTTTGCTATATATCACGAAGAGTCAGTTCACCACAAGGAACTTTCGTCGTGGCATATAGACTCTGAGGATCTATTAAAATTTCATTTCAAACCATTTATGTCTTTATTTCGTTCTTTATTGCTGCAGAGGGGATAAAAAAAAGGTCTAGAGAAGTGGAGTGTCTGGGTTCGAGTCCCGATCCAGCACAAATTTACTAATCTCGCCGTTGTATTGTCACAGTGCCCTGTGCAGGTGGAAGTCATTTTTTTCTCTCCTACCTCTTTCCCTTCCTGTTTCCTTTCCATTTTTCTCAGTTCAGTTCTTCACGTTGTAAGGTTTTTCATAAGTTTTTTTTTCATTGTAAATAATTCACTTTTACAGATGCACGAGCGCGTTGCACGGCTATTGGATAAGATCCGTGACTCAGTCTTCAATGTACTCTGTGGAGCGCTTTGACGCACGCCAGTTGTGCAGCATTGGGTCATTCTTATCACAGACATAGTACCGAGCACTTAAGTTTCAGAGAAGGAGATCTGATATTTGGGAGAAATTATCTCTAATACTTTATTATGGAGATTAAAACTTGTTTATAAAGCTATTTTATTGATTGTATTGATGGAAAAGGTTTTTGGAGCATTGTATTAAAGTAACCCATGCACGCCCAATAATGAAATGTTTGTTTGTCAGAACTATTAACAGAAGGAAATCTTTGTCCCTTGGAAAACTAACAACATTCGTGATTTGTGTTAATTTAATCTTTTGGCTCTCATTATGTCACAAATTACGCACTTGGTTGAAATGTCTGTAATTTTTTTAGTGAGATAATATCGTAATTATTAGACTCTTCTTATGTTGTATAGTCATTTTTGCCAGTGATCAGAGTTTATTTCAAGAATGGTTTTTTAAAATAAAACCCTCCTCCATCACTCCTAGTAAAATTTTGAATATTTTGTCGTGTGTGCATTGGACTTTACGTCACACACTTACACAGATTGTTTCTGACAAGCAAAGAAAACTTAGAGCAAATTATTTTTCTACATTTGCTGATTTCAATTTGCTTTCCAGAACATCAGACACAAAACAGTATACTGAGCATGAAGTACGTTACTTATTTCATGGCAGTGTCACTTTGCATTTTTGTGAGTAAACAATACGTATTCAGAATTTCCAGGTGTTATGCTACGTAAACAGATTAATTTTCAGTGAATAGTGTAAGTTATCTTAAACCGTTATTTTGTACCGCGATGCGCAGTATTTTATTTTGCGAACAATTCACGTCAAACATTAGACTTCATGTTAAGTGCCTTTCTTAGCGTACTTCGGTACTGAGGTTCAGTTAAATATTTTTCAGTAAGTACACAGTCACTATGTTTACATGCGACACATCTTCCGGAAGACGAAAAGCGAAATTTCGGAACCCGTTTTTCGCTGTCGCGTTTACATGTTAAGGCCTGAAGCGGATTTGCTAACCCAGTTAAATATGGTGCTTGGAAAACAGCTGTTGCAGTTTATGATTTAGTCAGCACAATCGCTATTTTTCTTCAATTAGTCGAGGTGTAAACAGCTTCAGTTTAATATTTATACTTATCCTTCACTGTATAAAAAACCATTCCGTCCATATTAGCAGAAAATTTTTAAAAACATACGAAACCTGACAGCCCGAGCACATTTCAAAACCAGCTGCATTTACATGAGAGTGAAAACCGATTGCGGAATAGGAAAACCGGTAAGCAGAAGCGGATTTCCAGAACTGTTTTTGAAGCGTTTACATGACCACCCAAAAGCGGTATTGGGAAATTGATTTACGGAAACCGGTATTGGAAGTCCCATGTCAACGGTATGATTTACACTGAAGCGCCAAAGAAACTGGTATAGGCGTGCGTATTCAAGTACAGGGGAATGTAAACAGGCAGAACATGGGGCTGCGGTCGGCAATCCCTCCGTAAGACAACAAGTGTCTGGGGCTGCTCCTACAATGGCAGGTTATCAAGATTTAAGTGAGTTTCAATGTGGTGGGACACAGCATCTCCGAGGTAGTGATGAATTGGGGATTTGGGGATTTTCCCAATCGACCATTTCACGAGTGTACCATGAATATCAGGTATCCGGTAAAACATCAATTCTCCGACATCGCTGAGGCCGAAAAAAAATCCTGCAAAATGGGACCAACGACGACTGGAGAGAATCGTCCAACGTAACAGAAGTGCAAACCTTCAGTAAACTGGTGCAGATTTCAGTGCTGGGCCATCAACAAGTGTCAGGGTGCGAACTGTTCAATGAAGCATCATCGATATGGGTTTTCGGAGCCGAAGCCCCACTTGTGTACCATTGATGACTGCACGAACAAAGCTTTACGCCTTGCCTGGGCCTGCTTCAATAACACTGAACTGTTGATGACTGGAAACATGTTGTGTGGTCGGACGAGTCTCGTTTCCGTGAGACGACCTTATGAATCCATGGACAACGTATGTCTTCATGAGACTGTTCAAGCTGGTGGAGGCTCAATAATGGTGTGGGGCGTAGCAGTTGGAGTGATATGGGACCCCTGATACGTCTGGATACGACTCGTGACAGGTGGCATGTACGTAAGCATCCTGTCTGATCACCTGACACCATTCGTGTCCATTGTGCGTTCCGATGGACTTGGCAATTCCACACGTCCAGATTTGCTACAGAGTGGCTCTGGGAATACTCTTCTGTGTTAAAACACTACCGCTGGCCACCAAATTCCGAAGACATGAAAATTATTGAGCATATCTTTGATGCCTTGCGATGTGCTGTTCAGAAGTGATCTCCACCCTCTAGTACTCTTACGGATTTATGGACAGCCCTGCATAATTCATGGTGTCAATTCCCTCCAGCACTACTTCAGACATCAGTCGAGTCCATGCTACGTCATGTTGCGACACTTCTGTGTGCTCTTGGGGTCCTACACGATATTAGGCACGTGTAACAGTTTCTTTGGCTCTTCAGTGTAGCTTACTTTGTGGTTTAATCAGATTCATTTTCATTATTTCAAATTCATCATTTCACTGAGAATAAAGTTTTGTTTCACGACACTGTTCACATGCGCAACAGAGGACCAACCAACGGTCATTATAGTCAGCAGTTGAGTAGAATATCTAAAGCACACGTTACACAAAGAGAAAGTTTCTGAGTAAAGAATATTCATTATCTCAAGTATAGATAAATTACAGAGACAGCTTACAATGTCTCTACCTGTCGATGTCAGAGAACACTCGCTACGAGTGCTGTTTGGCTGGTTATCTTAGGCCAAGGAGAAAGTGAAGCAGAGTCAGCGAGTGCTGAGTTTGGTAACCAGTCTGCCTGGGAACGAGGCAGCACACCCCAGATCATAATTTCCATCTTTGGTAAAGCAGTAGCATCAATGGCACTCCCTCGTTTAGCTGTTTGGACATGATGTTTCAAATCACCCTTTCCTTTATGTGTAACAGGAAATTCTCCCATACATAGTGAGCAATAAACAAGTTCATTGTTACTGTCATTACACAATTTCAAAAGGCTGTGTTCCTGTTGCAGCTTAACATTAAACATATAGTTTCCATTGCCCATTGCTTAACGATGAACACAAAAACGAACAGAGATAAAATGATCAAAAACGTGTAGAAGAGTTACTTAACACGTTAATATAACATAAACCCATTGCTCCCATTGAGTTGCCAAATGATTAACTGTAAGTGGAAAGTTGTGGCGAAACTGGTAGCCACACCTGCACATCGACATTAGCACTTCCTCCAAGGTCGGCTGACAGAGGCACAGCTATAAGAGACTTTAAAACTGCGCTGTCGAATGTATTGGTCTAAAATTTTTTGAAAAAGTTCTTGTGAGTCATAAAATTCTCAAAAACTTGACATTTTTGCAACCCTCAACATTACCCCAGACAGCACTAAAAAAGAAGAAAAAAACTGGACTAATACCACATATATGGTAATCCTACATAAACTGCTACTGGTAACACAAATATTGTTTTCCATGGGTCTTAAGAAACAGAGGCAACATATCAAACAGATTTAAACCAGTCCCTGTTAAAGATACTACTCCTTTAAATGTAAATGTGGAAAACCACAAAGAGAAGACACTGAGGGCAAACGACATAAACCGGAGTATTTGGCAGAAACAATCACCTTGGAGGAAAATTATGAACTACTGCTCGAAAAACAATATGTCACTGCCAATGTCCAGGACCTACAGATTACTATAAACACAGCATATGGAAGAAATCTGTATATGAATGGGGAATACAAGGTATCTACATGCACTGTAAACATTAATCCAGGCTGGTCACACGTTGGTGTAGTTGCCAAAAATGATGGGTTCATGGGTTTTTACTGCATTAGGGGATATGCAACAAAAATCTGTTTATAAAAAAAAATTGTTCAAATGGCTCTGAGCACTATGGGACTTAACATCTATGGTCATCAGTCCCCTAGAACTTAGAACTACTTAAACCTAACTAACCTAAGGACATCACACAACACCCAGTCATCACAAGGCAGAGAAAATCCCTGACCCCGCCGGGAATCGAACCCAGGAACCAGGGCGCGGGAAGCGAGAACGCTACCGCACGACCACGAGCTGCGGACTCTGTTTATAAAGCTCCATTCCCAGTTCACATTTAAAAAACGTTGGGAATAAAAAGCAGCAATAAAATCCTGAATGCTCTGAGTTACTGGCAGTCATAGTGCATCGGGTTCCTTTTAGTAAATCTGTTACATCGTTTAAATATTGAAAGGTGGCTACATTGAGTCACAGCGCCAGAGAGTCCGCTAAAGATTATTATTCAGCCGCCTCCACTGGAGCAGTAGTAGTTCAGAGGTTGCCGTGGGCAGTGCTTGTTGAGAGGATGTCGAGAGCAGTACTTGTTCAGAGGATGTCGTGTGCAGTTGTTGTTCTGTTGGGCGAGACAGTAGATGCTGTTCGGTTGGTGTAATGTATAGATGGAAGATGTTGCAATGATCACAGTGTATTTTTCGTCAATATATATGGAGGTAACAAAAAAAATTTATTTCACATTTCCTTAATGACAATGCCTCTTGGTCACAGGTTCAATCAACAAAGCATCTGGCTTGTGTTCATGTATTAGACTTGTAATTCTGCTTTCTATGTGCAATTATAATATTTCAGGTTTTTCAGTTAGTTCATTGTAAATGGTGTTTAAAATATCTTGTCGTATTGAGGAAGAACCGTGCCAGATGCATGTACGTTGAATCACACTTCCACACACAGAACAGTTACACTTGTGCTTGGTTGTTTCATAGCTTTTCTAGTTGCAGGGGGCTTAATTAATCAATTTTGTTAAGGGAAATTTCCTTTCATTCTTTATTGTTATTTTATGCAGTCAGATTGCGTACTAATACTAGTCAGGGCCAACCGGTTACGAGACTTCATAACCGGACACACAGCTACTAAAAATATTGAATAATAATTAAGCCCCCATGCAATATTTGGTTAATAAAATTCTGTACTGCAGTGACATATAGCAATATACATTAGTTTGCCTATTACTTTTTACATGACAGACATGGAAGACATGTAGACATTTTCGATATGCTGCATAGTTTACGTTTCATTAGAGTACAGTCACAAATTCTATGGCAGAGTTAGCAAAAAAAAAGTATAGTTATCTATGCCAAATTGACGTATCAGTATTTTTTAAATTACATACCACAGCAGATGCTAGATCAATTTCTTAAAAGCAAACAAGTCAGCGAGTGACACTCGCTCACTCGACCTCTTTAAAAAGTTTACCCAGAACCAGCAGACTATATCTCTAATATCACCAATACTTCATGTGTAACTAGCTTATTTCCATTTAAAGAATGTATACTTTATTATAAAAAACATAAAATATAAAGAGGAATGAATATTTTTCTTATTATTGTCACTTATTTCAAAAATTATCTTTTTTGTAAAAAAGATGAATGTTAGAAGAAATTAAAAACGGCAAAACGTTTCCAATCCAACTTTCTCTACTCGTTTCCCAGTTTCAGGCCACTGACCCAGTTTACACGATGCTTCACAAAGACTAAGTGCACAGTTAACTGAGCTGTTTCATTTTTTCATGTCATCATTAAGTACACAACTGAGGACATAAAACACTTTCTCTAATGGCTAGCTCTCCCCATACTGAACACACTTATGACTTCATCAGATCTATGACCATAGTCCTTCAGTCGATGTACATGTGCAGAGTTTTGTATATATAGTTGGTATTTGAGAAACAGAGTTGATGTTAATTTACTCATGTTCATCTATTTACTTCACCTGTAAAATAAATTATTTTCTACACAGTATTAAATTTATTTGAAGAGATGAATTGTAGACTACACATAAATGTCAATGACAACACATAAATTATTATCGCAAAAGAATAATTTACGTTTGAAATGATATATGTTCCCATATTAAAGTCAAATGAACTTACATGAGAGCCATCTGTTATTTGGTAAAGAAATGCCACATGAGAGAGAGGTATGTTTGTAATCATGTGGGAGAGATGGAGAAAACAGAAAACAGTGGTTCGGTAAGGAGCAGACAGCTCCACCTGCGAGCATTGAGTTTTATCTAAGTCAGTCAGCCATGAGCTTTCATGCAGACAGGAGTTACACAACAGCTCTTGCTTGCAGGCAGTTTAAGACATCGATTTTTGCTTATTTTTAAAGTTATTTTAAAAATTCAAAATGTTTTCATAATCTATTACAAATTGTCAGTTAAAATTCTGTGCTGTGCATTGAATGTCAAATTTTTTTTACCATACGTTTTCATATACACAAGTGTGTCATTCGAAACTTTATCATTAAAAGTTGCATAAAGTTTCATGGTTCTCTTCTGACTTGTAACAATATTTTTTCTCCGATTCATGCTAATCACATAGGTAGGATAGCTCGGTATGAAGTTATATGGAGTCATGTCAGTGTCTGCTTTGAGTAATGTAACTGTTTTAAAATCTAGAAATACATTATAAACTTTTGGAAAATTGTTTGGAGGACTAATTTTTCTTATTTCCTCTGGAAAATGTCGTTTCTCCCATTTTTAGGTGTATATTCTGTGACGTAACATGATTCAATAATGAAGAGTGAAGTAACTGATTATTTTTACAATTTGTCTGAAATGTAAAAAATACAAATTGTGGCATATCAAATTCTGTAGAGTTGTTGCAATTTGTAGAATCTCACTCCAAAATCTTACTACAACTTAGTCCCACAATTTCTACAGTTTGAAGTTCATAAAAAGATATTGAAACTTCCGAATTTTTCAGTACGTTTTCTCGTTGTTGAAGTTCATCATTTGATTCATATTTAACAACTGGTACACGAATTTCTACAGATTCCAAAACAATTTTAACTTCTTTTCAAAGAGCTTCTTTTATTTCAGCTCCAGCTTGGTTGAAAACAACGTAAAATAGTGTATCACACACTTGAACTCCAAGTAAAAGTTACAGTCAAATTGCTTTCATACATAATTTCCTTATAATATTTAATAAATCCACCAAGTATTCCAAGTGCATTCATCTTTCTTACCGTTTATTTTCCGTTGTTAAGAACATGACCTTCCATACTTATCTAGTCAGTAACAAAAGAAGTCAAATTCAATATAACAGTTGAATGAACAAAAGGATGTTCAGTTATAGATACAAACATTTTCCTTTTTTATGGTTATAAAATCAGACAGGTTTGCCATGTAACTTTTCCATTCTATGTTGGATAATCTGTACTCCAGTAGTACTGAAGCTCATGCATAATTGTGCATTGTTAGGCTATAGCCATCCATCACCAACATCTATTGTAATTTCTGTATCCTTATTGGGTACATTTAAATTATTTTTACTTTTCTCATTCACAGGGGATGAGTAAAGCTGATAACTTGATTTTTTTATGATATCTTAAGGAAACATTTTATTAATCATCAGTAAAAAGCGGACTTCTGCATCAGCAAAGAGCTGACTTTACTCTGTGACTAAGGAATAAGACATTCCTAAAACAGCTGTTAAATAAGCACCATTAAAATCAATCAAATTGTTATTTTCATTTGTTATAGTAATTTCAAAATCTCAAATAGGTTCAAAAATTCGAATATTTACAGGAAAATTTGTTTCATAAATTATTGGATCACCAAATTCAACATTAGGCTTGAATTAAGAAATAATGCTAGTTTCTTGATGAAAATGATCAGTATTTTCCAGGAACATTTAATCAGTATGATTAAAATTTATATTAATTAACTCAAATGGAAGATTTTTAGGAAATTGTTACCAGTGGTCTTTTTATTGGTTCAACTGATTGTCCATGAAATCCAAGCAGAGTTCGAATACTATACTTCATATCCATATACAATTTTATGTCACTGTTCTTCATTTAATGTTTATACTATACTTTTTCGAATGAATACATTTTTCTAGGTTTTTTAAACAATAGTGACTGACTGAAATTTCGATCGTTTCTCCATCACAATACAGTTTATTATTTTTTGATGTAATATTTGAGGTAACAAAGCTGTACAAAAACTAACAAGTGCCACATTATTATAAGATTCTTATATAGGTTCAGCTAATTATTTTGACAACAGATGATGTATCACTCAACTGAAATAGATGATTCGCTTATTAATATTTATTTAATTTAATGAAAATTTATTGTTTTTTAGCTATAGTAAGAATCCCTGAGAAGAAGTCAAAATATTATCAAGGTCCACCTTTACCAAATTCTATTCAATGTGCAATCATAGGACCAAGTCGTTGTGGAAAAACGATGTTAATGATTGATAATTATATTCTAGCACCAGGATAGTTAAATTGGGATAAAATTAATCATTTGTACGTTTAGTCTAAAAGTTTAGATCATCAAAAATGTCAATAATTTATATAAAGATGTGAAAAAAGTGAAAATAAGCATAAAAACAAAATGCAACACTTATTGAAAATAGTGACGAAATTATTCCATTAAATCAATGTCAAAATAATTCAGTTGTAACTTTTATGACATCATTCTTGAAAAATCACGATATAGTTAAAAAACATTTTATTGGAGGTAAACAAAAAGAAATAAATTGTTTTTACCTAGTTCAAACTAATTCGAAAATACCAAGACAATTAATCAAGGATAATTTCAATTCTTTTTAATATTTTCAAACAAGATGACATGAATTTAACCATATTTACATAAGTTGGTTGATGAAATATAAAGAAGTTTAAAGAAATATTTAGTTATGACTAGGAAACCAAATGAAAGCAAGTTCAGAAATAAAATACAGAACTTCATTACAACACAATGGTAGTGAATCGTTAATCTTGATTCTCTAATAATATAAACACTAAGAAGGTTAAACAAAACATAAATGTTAAGCAAGACCCTGTCTAAAGCTAGCTCTAGCTGGTACAAGAACATTAAACATTTAAAAAATGATTAATGTTTTTTATCTTTAATAATATTCTGAATTACAACTGAGAGGTTGTTAAAAGTCCAGATGAAATAGAAGAGCAACAGAACAATTAAAAGAAGATGTTAAACTATGTAAAAAACAACCAAGAACAGAATATGAAAAAATGAAAAGAAGATCAACTTGTTACTGACACCATCAAACAAGCAAAAAAATGGAATCTAAGGTTTACGTGATAATGTTCTGAAAGCAACTGAAGAAAATTGAGAAGTTGGGACTCATATGATTCCCTTTCGTCATCACACAGAACATTTTGGAGATTCAACACCAATTAGACAACTATGCAATTTGCCTGAAGAGGGTATTTCAATTAGACACCTACATGACTGGTCTGAAGATGATATTGGTGAGTATGAGTATAAATTAAGTGAATCAGAAATACAAGATGTATTGCAAAATATGAAGAAGAAAGAAAAAAGGGGGCCCAAACACAGAGTACAGTTAATAATATAAAGGAGAGTGATGTTAAAAAAATAAAGGATGATGCTTATTCTCAAAGAATAAATGTAAGTGAAGGTATAACAAAGGATTTCAACAATTTTAAAAATAAAACTTTTGGATTCAGACCAATTGATTAGTTTAAGTATGTTGGCAGTTTACTATTAAATTCAGTTATGATAAAATAACTATTGGTCAATGTGAAGATAAAGATGGATTAGTAAAGTTTTTAAATAAAAACTATTTACTAGGGACGATATGGGTGAATAATTTGATGGTGTTAATTTATCTAACTATGCAGATACTTTATACAAATCAGAGGCATTATATTCTGATAAAAATAAAAATAAAAGGAACTCAAATATAGGTAAAAGTATAAATGTTTGATAAAACAAATAGTTGATTACTATTTCCCAAACTTATGAAGGGGAAATATAATAGATACAGATTCAAGTTCAGATCAAAAACAGGTCCAAGTCATAAAAGGAAATATAATGGAATACTAGTCAAATATATTAAAATGAATTATGTCAGCGATTTAATCGATAGAATAACAGTAATTTATGGTGAAAAACTGGCTAGAAATGAAAACTTTCATAACAAAAAAATCGGAATAACTCAAATAAATTTAGTAATTTCATCACCGACAATCCATAAAGAATTTCATACTTAATTACATTTTTGAATAATCTTCTCACACATTTTAGGAAAGTGAAAAGCATGGAAAAGGATAAGCAAATTGGGCTTTAAATAATTAACCAATGTCTGAGATGCATCTATGAGGATATTCATACTGCAAACTTTTACTAAGCTAGGAGATAAATTGACACATGGTAAAGGAATTAATCCGCAAGATGAAGCACGCAAACAACATTATATTATATATCGAAATAACAGAAGATTTAAAAACTAGACATCAAGCAAACAAGAACTTCATTTTGCCACAAATGAGAGAATGTATGCTAAAGATGCTTCCTTTGGTGAAAAATCAGCAGTAACAGCACTTAGAGAAATAATGTATAGAAAAAAATTAGGTATGGGCATTGGTGTTGATGAAAATGGATGGGTATGAAATTAATATTTTTATAAGTATATTTGTTGTATTTAAAAGGATGTAATACATAGCACAATATACAAGTTCACAAACTGCATTATCAATAGAATATATATTGATGGTACAACAACTAAATTATGTTTAAGAATGACAGATCATCGAGATGATTTTTGAAAAGGAAATACAAAATCTGTCTCTATCCATATGAAAAATACATGAATTGAAAATTTTACAATTGAACCTATAAGATCTGTTGTAGTTTCATCAAGGAAAGAACTTAGAACAGAAGAGCAGAATGAAACATAAAATTGTTTTACTGAATGTACTTTTAGCATATTCTTTCACTTGTGAAAAGAGAAGAAACCAAGTGAAAAAACGCAAAACTAGAAGAGATTATCATAACATATATGTGCAAGATCCAGAATGGTGTGAAAATTAGATCAATAGAAAATAAACTGTAAAAGCAAATAAAACACAGTCAATAAAATCTATTAAGTGAATCTTTTATGGAGTTATATAGAACAGAAACATAAAAAATTTCAGTAGCACCAAAATGGGACCACCTAAAATTATTAACCATTATAAAAATTGTTAACTGTATAAATGAATAACTTTATCTGTGATTACAGATTGCTACCTAGTGCCAAGACTAAGCCAAAATCAATTGAAATTAAATTATATAATGGACAATTAAGTATCGATAATTTTTTGAATAAGCCTCCAAAAACGAAAGACAGACGTGGAAACAGGTTTTAACTTAATAAAAATATATATACTTGTTGTAAAACAGATAATAGAATATCTGTTGAAAAAGAAAGAAGGTTCTGGTCTAACAAAACACGTAATCGGTTTTTAGCGTTATACTGGCCGCATTACCAAATTTAGCAAGCAATGATTCTCTAGTGGGTTGTTCTGAAGCCATTGCAAATGCAATAGTAAACAAAAAGAAAACTGATAAAGAAATATAAGAACAAAAAAGACATAATTGGCAATGAAATAGGAAGCCTGTGCAGGAATGAAAAAAGAAAGAAAATGCAAAACATAATCGATTTCTATTCAAATCCATTTAGTAGTTTTGATATAGAAATATTTGCTAAAAGAATTAAAAATTAAATCCATTTGCGGAGTATTCATGATTGACAATATAAATGATAAACCAAATTATATAGAATATGGAATAGTAAATTTAGATAAATCTGGTCATGTTGGCTACTCACTGGTTTTTTAATGTAAAAAAATTAAATAACTTGTATTTGATTCATATATTCCTGCAGAACTGGTTAAATAACTTGGTTCAAGGGATTTGTATTATTTTGACAACAAACTCAAAATTTTTATAAAGTAATTATATCGCCATTTATGTTTGTTTTGTAACTGTTGTCAGGTAATTATAACATTAATGCTATATTACATTTAATAAAAGGACATTCTTGGAAATAAACTACATCAGCCTAAGGTGGTACAAAAACTGGAAAAACAAAATTAGAAGACATAAGAAATCAATTGAAAGTAATAATTGATCCAGAAACAGAAAATTCAAGAGAATATTTTATTTGCATCCAACATAGATGGTGATTTGTCACCTACTGATTTTATAACAGAGATGAAAAGATATAATTTTGATAAATTGGAAATTTTGTATTCAACTCAATATCCCACTACAAAATCAAAATGAAAGATAATAAATTTATAATTCTACGTGAGTCTGTTAAAACTGTACCAGTTTCAGGTGATTTACTCGTGTCTAGAGAACTTATTTTAGAATCAAAGAAAGTGTGGAACAATTATTTAAATAATATTAAAATTATATTTATATAAATGGAAAACTATAACCACTGTTTAAAGTGTAAAAAATTTACTGAAACACATAATCCTCAGAGAGTACCAACTAAAAATGGAAGGTCTTCGTACAATAAGTAAAAGTAAAAAAATTAAGCTCATTAAAAATTTTTTTAGGTGAAGCTCTACAGCCATATATTCATAAAGAAATAATAATGAATAAAATACGCAGATGACTAAAAAAAGAAGAAATAAAAATTTATTAACTGCTGTTTACATTTTTTCAAAATTTGCTTGAGCTGTTCCACTTAAAGATAAAAAAGAAAGAATGTAAGTGGTGCTTTTGAAACAATATTTTAAAAAATATATCACCAAAAAATTAACAAACTGATAATGGTAAATAACTCTATAACAAAGACTTTTGGTTCCCAGCTAGTTCTGAAGTATAATAACACAAGACAAATAACAATACAACTGAAACTGTAATTAAAAATTAATAAACTGGCACTTATTGGACCTAATAAAAAAGTGTACATTTTAAATGGAGATAAAGTTAGAATCACTAAACTTAAAGGTATTTTTCAAAAAAGATACACATCCAATTGGTCAATGGAAATTTTTGAAATTGAATTTGTTATTCATTCTAATGCAATCATGCCCAAATTGTAACATGGAATGGTGAAGAAGTGAAAGGAAATTATTATGAGTATGAATTACAGAAAACTAAATACCCAGACATTTACTTTGTTGTGAAAGTTTTGAAAAAGAAAGGAGATAAACTACACGTTAAATTGTTGGGATCTGATAATTCACACAACAGTTGAACGGATACCATAAAATTATCTTGTAAAAGTTAACCCTTGTAATTTTTAAATATTAAATAACAGTTTCATTTATAAATGTAACAAACGAGAAAATCAGCAATTACATTTTTCCTATCTGTATGTTTTCCTGATGAAATGGGTATTATTTATATGACCTGAATGGTGAAGAAATTTTTATTCGTTACAAATACTTTAAAAACATATTGTGGATATTTAAAGCTTAGTTTTGAGTTTGAACTAGCTTCTCTTTGAAAAGCCATAGAGTCATCCCATATTCCCCTCTTTGTATTTCCAATAACTGTATATCCTTTAAATTCAAGAAAATCTTCTGAAGTTTGTCTAACAATATTCAGTTAATCAGGATATTCCTCAAAGATTTTAGAAATAATTGGAATTAGTTCTTCTCTACCAAATTTATCAAATACAGTTTTATCGATTACTTTGTTTACTTAATTTTAAGGGTCTTGAGATATATTGTTGTATTTCTTGAGAAGGTAGCAGTATGTTACTGAATATTTTACCCCTAACTTCAGCATCATTAATTTTAAATTATTCAACAGTAAGTCACTGCACTTACCAATAAAAATACCTAAGCTATGTTTTATGTTATCACAGTATATGTAGTGCAGTTCTTAACCATCTTCTTTTCTATTTTTTAAAATCTGAGTATAATAACTCTTCAGTGGCATGATAATTATCATATTCTCTCATGTAGTTGTATTCAAAATTATTTTCTGTATCTTCACCAGTGTTGGAGGCAGACTGCATGATGTAATTTTATTTTTCGATGTACCACCAACTTTATAGAAATGGTCTTTCTGTATTTGTTTTACACTTTAACAACCTGTATGTGTTGTTATTCTTTTCTCCATTTTCCTACTTAACTTGCTTAATTTTATATTTTTGATTTTTCTTCTTCTAGTTATTGTTGTATTTGTTGTTTTTGTTTTTTTCTATTTTTAGTTTACTTTTATATTCTATAGGCAGATTCTTTTCTTGTTCTGATCCATATTTAATATAATCACACAATATTTTTACAAGAGTCATACAATATTTTCTAACCGATTTACTATTTTGGTTATTCATCACCATTATTAATTTGTTAAAATTTTCAACTGATAATTTCATCAAGCATTTTGAATTAAATTATTTTTGTTATAGGTTGATAATTCATCTTCAAGAAAGGGATAGTCATCCAATATAGTAGCATAATATTTTACTACTTCAGATTTTATTCCTTTTTTCTAGAAAAGTCTTCTAATTTGGTTTTATAGTTACCATTATCATAAGGGGTGAAACCTTTGTAAATGAAGTAATCAATGTCCTTGTTGGTCATTATGCTTTTCTCTTCCAATAAAAGAATCCAAACATCTTGAAACCAACTTTCTAGATTTAATTAATGTTCCTTTTTCTGAATAAACTGAAAAATATTCATCATTGATTCACATTTATTTGCAATAGTTTCCATTTAAAGAAAATAATTTTATTATACTTTTATTTTTAATTACTATAATTACATTCCCCTGCAATATCATTTAAAAACACAATATGACATGTTTAGAATTTTCGGATGTGTTACTCCACACATCTGATTTCGATATTAAACGTATAAAACATAAAATTTCATTTGTAATCATATCATTTTTCTCTTCAAACAAACGAAACCAAATGTCTTTAAAACAAGAACCATGATTATATTAATAATTCTTCTTCTGAATATATTTAAAAATATTCTATATAGATGATTCTGAAATAGATGTACTAGCAATAGCTGCCATTTATTAAAGCTAATTTCTGTTAGATATTTTATTTTATTTCATTTTTCTCTTGTATTTCGCTGATAAAAGATGTTCTTGGTTGTATACTACAAGATGTCTGTGATTGTGTGTTTTTAGCCTATATTATCATACACTCAACTGCAATCTGGCTTTTTACAGATCTTCATTTTTTACAACTCTAATAAGAATTATTTCTAATAAATAGGGCAGCTAAATAGTCTAATAGAATCAGTGAGAGAATTTCAAAACATATTAAACAGGAATTATATATCAGTCTTCCTGAATTTATGAGAGAATTTCAGTATACATTAGATTGAGATGGTATATCAAGTGATCACATAATATCAGAATATTTTATAAAGTTAATTGGGAATATATTTTAACATATCAAAAATTGTTGAATCATTCAAAAAAGTATTTAAACTTCATCATACTGACACAGTCCAAAGGCTGCAAATGTTCAATATGTTTAAGTAATAGAAGTCATCGATTTGTGAAAACAATTTGTAAACATATTTTCATAAAAAAGGTGTTGATTAATGGTTAGTAGATCATTCTTCTTGTCCAATGTGTAGAAAAGTTATTAAAAGAATATAATGTCATTTTTATGAAGAGAAATTATATCATTAGTTAATTGCTCTTCAGTGTAACCATTTAAAATATTGAAATAATATTCTGACAAATAGTTCTTGAAGTTTCTTTCATCCTTTTACTGACTTACAATTATATTTCAAAGTCTTAATGTTACTTTACAATTAGGGTGTCTTTGAGTCTGTATAACTGTTTTCATAAATTTTCTCGTTGTTCTATAGAGATAATAATTATATTCACAGTCATGATTGCTGTTTATTGGTAGAATCCTGAAGTGATGCAGTATTTCAACAAAGGAAATAGCTTACAATACTTCAGTTCGTCCACTCTTAGAGAACTGTTCGTCTGTAATGGACCCTTACCAGTTGGGTCTGATTCACGAGATTGAGAATCTCCAAAGAAGAGCGGCAAGATTTGTGACTGGTACATTTAGCCAACGCTAGAGAGTTACAAATCTCATAGAGAGTTTGAAGTGGGACACATTTGCAGATAGATGGCACGCTAAGTGGAAGGGACTGCTCACTAAATTCCGAAATCGGATCTTTGCCAATGATGTGGAGTGTATATTATTACCACCAACATTCAAATCGCGCAACGATCACCATTCAAAGATAAGGGAAATAGAACTCGTACTGAGGTGTTCAGACAGTCGTTTTTCCTTCGCATGAGTGGAACAGAAGGGGGGGGGGAATATGACTTTGGTGCGAATTGTGACCTGGGCCACACACCGCCTGGTGGTTAGTGGAGTATGTATGTAGATGTAGAGTAGTTTAAAAGTAAGGTGTAAGGCATCATGTACATATCTAAACACTCTAGCACAGGGATCAAACTAATAGTCCATCATTTAGTGGTCCGCAGACTGATGATACCATGTTCTTTAGCCAAGGAATTCATAGAAGTTTCCTGTTATCGCGTGTCTGGACTCTTTATAAAATCTTTAAGGTGGTTACCAATAATTTCGCTCACCTCTAGGCTTGTGATTTGATACTACATTTCTTGTATAGGTTTCACTGTACAATTGGAGGTCACCCACATTAAACTGTGAACCCCAACTGACTTAATGTATCCTATAATCCTAGGTATCATGTGTGTTACGCATAAGAAACAAAAGAAAGCTGGAAATGTAGGACCTCAAAGTCGTATGGCAGCTCACTACACTTTCAACTACCTATTCAGCTACTTTTCGGAACTGCCCACATCCAACACACATAGATCATCATAAACAGGAGACATTTTAGGATTTTTCCTGAGCAACAAATAAGAAAGCATAAAATATTCTCAAACTGTATTAATTCTAGTGTGTATATACACAAACAGAAAACAACTCATTCTTTATTTCTATTTGGTCTAGTTTTAATAACATCCAGTCTAATTTAATCTACATTAGACTCTTCTAAATCTTTCTGCAGCCAGTAAACTGACAGGTAGAAAAAATACGTTCAAAAATTGCAAATATATATCTAACTTTTTCCTGTAAAATATCTCTTTTTCCTTCCAGCAATTCTTCTAGTCGAGAGCATTTGGGGATTTTAATGTTACCTCTTATTTTCTCCATAACACTGTTGTCATAACACTCCACATCCGCTTGGGGGTACGCTACAAGCTCTTCTGCACATTCATGTGGAATTTCTGTATAGAACTTTACGTCTACAACTTTTACAAATGGGTGGTCATTTGATGTCGCTATTCCGTTGGTTTTAAGCTCTGCAAACGTTGTTCTCCTGCTAGGTTCACAACATCCAGTCCATCACATTTAGATACAATGGAAACAAACTATGTAAGCAGATCCACGTGGCAATGGATCTTTATAAACATATTTTTCGTGTGTCCTTTAATGTAGTAAACATGTTCCAGTTCATTATTTTCGGCCTGGACCCTAACATATTGCCACTTATCAGTGCTATTAACTGTAACTGCAAATATATTTTATTCCTCAGTCACAGCTACATTTCGTCACACACTGTGTTTAAAGCAAAATGTAAGCCTTGCCAGCACATCTGCAATAGCTTTCTTCTTTTTTGATTCTTTATTTTCTTCATTTATGGCAATTGTCTTTGCAGTATACTTCAGTTTTGGTTTTGGGCTTCAATGTGTTCCACTTCCAGCTTTCATTTCGTACACACACCACAGTAACTGTACTTAAAGGTGCTTTTTTTCTTTTATGGGGAATGATTTAAGTCTGTATGTTACATTCACTCATGTTCTTAGGATTTGTGAGATAACATTATTTGTGCATATCAGTCCCAATTCAGTGATATCTATGTCTGACAGTATCCTGGAGTACAATGTTCTGGTGTGAAAGGAATACGTTCCTCCACTTTAATGTAGCACTTCTATGTAATACAGATGTGTTATAAATATATATGTCAACTCACATGCCAAGTATAAACAAAATTATCAGTAACTATTTTGTGGCTTTTATAATGTGTGCAGACAAGCTACTTTTATGTCCACCTTGGCTAAAGAACTGGAGTCATTATTAAGAATCTCCTCGTAGTTTACAGGTAGATAACTAAAACTGTATGCAGAGTGAACATAATTTATAAGCTATTCTCTATTTTACCTCAGTGGACAAACTGCAAAGCGTTGCTGAACACCACACAGTAACTGCTCTGCAAGTTATCCGTTAATTCACACTACATGGACGAGACTGACACAGAATACAGTAGAGCACATTGGAAACACTGTTTGTTACAGTTCAAAACACGTAATTAAACAGTCTTGCACAGAGTCAAACACACGATCCATTCTGTACTTGTATATTGTAGCCTCCAGCCTCGTAATACCATGTTCTTTAGCCAAAAATAACTTTGCTCACACCTTGGTTTGTGATTTTACAAATAAATTTATTATATATCTTCAGTCTGTAATAGGAGATCATGCCAGATAAACAGTCAATCGCAACTGTTCAGTCCCAACTGTCTTATCGTTATCCACAATCACATTGTTGTTTCTCTGTCAGTCTACTTCCTCACAGAAGTCATGGTTTGATATTAGGTAGTCGCACATTTCCGTTTTATCCGAAATTTCGCCAAAATCTTGCATTATGTACAAATCCAAAACCTAATAGTCGTCCACATAACGCTGCTGCAATACTTCAGATACCTCTTTCATTAGAACATCCAATTTAATGTCAGATAATTCCACTTTATGTGGTATAGTCACATGATTTTTATATTTTCCCAAAATGGTTACCAGCGCTTCCTGTCCCACTTTTTCCTGTATTTCTCTTGCTATCACCCTGTCGTTACCCTGTAGAGGAAATTGTAGCTTCGTCTTTATACTGTGTCTCACAATGATGAACTTGGAGAATTGACTACGTAGATAATCGTTAAATGACCCACACATCTTCTTTAACGTTAAAGACTGTCTCTTATCTAACTGCTGCTGACCGTCCACTTGATCACAGGTTTTAACAACCACAATGTTATAGCAAAACTGTTCTGTAATGGGTGTAAGTACACCTAAATTCTTGCTGTTAAATGCATGCCATTTTAGCGTAATTTCTACTAGCAATATCAGTAACAAGATATGTCCAAGTCCTCTAGTAATAACAAAAAAGCGAAGTGTTCGCTGTTTGGTCTCATCTTCCTCCTTAATAGCTGAGGGATGTTTAGCACATTGGAAGAAGATATGTTGATACTTTCCACTAACACAGAAGAGCACTCAGTTGCGACTGTCAAGCGTCCTTTTACACTCTAAAGATCAAAGGTGATGGTACTTCTGATCATGTGATATTCTGCTCATTCCTTCTAAATTTTCTGGTACTTGCAGTCTAATTGTAAACTCCTAGCTCAGCTGCACTATCATGTGTGGGCATGTGTCAATTTCTTGCAGGGCTTTCAGATGTTGGGCGTAGGAATGAGGCATCAGGCGTTGAACATCAGGTGTTGGGGGTCAACCATAGGGCATCAGGTGTCAGCTGTTAGGAATTAGGCGTCAGCTGTCAGGCATTCAGTATGGGGCATCAGGTGCCAGGCATCAGGTGTTAAGCATCAAACAATCAGCACACCCATTCGAATCTATGTTCTGTTAGTGGTAGATAGTAAGAGAACATATCATCCTGGCATGCTGGTACAACACATTATACTCAGTCATGCAGCAACATAGGCATAGAGTGAACAGAGAAGCACTGATGCACTGATTGCCAGAAGCCTAATGCCTGATGCCTGACACCTAATGCCCCACACCCAATTCCTGATGGTTAGCACCTGGCACCTTGCACCCGATGCCTGATACCTGACATCTGCGCTAAGTGTTTACAATTAGACTGCAAGTACAAGCAAATTTAGATGGAATGAGCAGAAAATCACATGATCAGAAGTACTGCCAGCTTTGATCTTTAGAGTGGAGGCTTGACAGTCATAAACGAGCACTCTTCTGTGGTAGAGGAAAGTATCAATATGTCTTGCTCGAATGTGTTAAACATTGCTCAGCTATTATGGAGGAAGACGAGACCAACCAACAAACGCTTTTGTTTGTAGTTGTTACTGGAGAACCTGGACAGTTTTGTTACGCATATAGCATTTTAAATTACACCAAACATGACAAGCATCTTAGCAGGAAGAATTTCAATGTGCTTACAACCATTACAGAACCTTTCACGATAGCATTATGCTTGTTAAAATCTGTGATCAAGCGGACCGTCAGGAGCAATTAGGTAATGTTAAAGAAGGAGATGTGTGGATCATTTAACGATTATCTACATAGTAACTTTCCCAAGTTCGTCACTGTGAGGGTCAGTGTAAAGACGAAACTGTATTTTCTCATACACAGGAACGACAGTGTGACAGCAAAGGAATACAGGAAACAGTCATAAAGGAAGCACTGGAAACCGGAAATACAAACATTCTGCGGCTATACCATATAAGAGGAGTTATCTGACGTTAAATGGGACGTTCTAATGAAAGAGCTACCTGGAACGTTGTAGCAGCTAGTGTGGACGACTATAATCTTTTGTATTTGGACAAAATGCAAGATTTTTGCCAATTTTTTTAATAAAATGGAAATGTGTGGCTACTTCATACGACTTATATATGCAGACTGGAGAGAAAATGAAAATTTGTACCAAGGCCAGAATTAGAATCTGGGTTTCCTGCTCATTAAACAAATGTGTTAACCACTACACCCCCTTGGTACAGTGGCTTTGCCCAATTGCGCGACTACCCTAGCACGCCTCCCTCGTCGATCCAAATTCCCACTCATGCATCAGTCCGCTTGATATTCCCCCTAAACTCGAACAGCATTGCAGAGGCTCTCCAACTGTATTGGAATAGCGTCTCAGCATCGAATGGAAGGGGGGGGTCCTGTCTACAACTAAGGCATTGGTGCATTGATCAAATGAAACTATATGTTTCCAGAGACCTTTTTAAATCTCAAATATCTGTGATGTATATATGCAGACTGAAGTGTTGAATGAAAATTTGTACCAAAGTAGGGATACAAACCGGTGCTCCTCCTCGTACGCAGATGTGCTAACCATTAAGCCACTCTAGCACAGTGGCTTCACATAACTGCATGGACTATCATAGCATGCCTCCCTCCTCAATTAAAATTCCCATCACGCCTCAGTCCCCTTGAATTAACCCTAAACTGGAACAGCATTGTTGTATTGGAATAGTGTCACAGCACTGAATGAAACGGGAAATCCTGCATGAAACCCAGTCATAGATGTTTTAACAAAATGAAATTATATGGTTCCACACACCGTTTCAAGTGTCATAGACGTTTGAGACTTGGAAAGGTCTGAAACCATACTGTTACACCTGATTAAAGCACCATGTCTGGGTTTCACACAGGCTCTCCCATTTTATTAGATGCCGAGTTACTATTCCAATACAGTTGGAGAGCCTCTGCAATGCTGTTAAACTTTAGGGGGAGTGCCAAGTAGGCTGAGGCATAAATGAGAATTTGGATTGAGGAAGGAGATGTGCTAGGTTAATCTGTACAGTTGTGCAAAGCCACTGTGCCAGGATGGTGTAGTGGTTAGTGCATCTGCCAAGTGAGCAGTGGACTCAGCTTCGAAAGCAAGCCTTGGTACCAATTTTAATTAGTTGCTTCAGTCTGTATGCACATATCATGGATGTTTGAGACTTGAAAAGGTCTCCGGAAGCAAATAATTTAATTTGATTAATGCACCTAATATCAAACAACGATTTCTGCATGGAAGAAGACTGCCAGGGAAATAGAAATGCGACTGTGAACATTGATGAGACAGTTGGGATTAACTGTTCAACGTGGGTGGCCTCCAACTGTAGAGTAAAAATATATACTAAATTTATTTCTATACGTTCAGTCACAGAACCAAGTGTAAGTGTTGTTATTGGCAACCACCTCACATATTTTGTAATGTGTTCAGGCAGGCGACTATGAGAAACTTTTACATTCACCTTGGTTAAAGAACATGATATTACCTGGCCGGAATCTACAATATACAACTGCAGAATCTGTTTAAGTGTTTTAAACTCTAACAAACAGTACATGTGTTGTAGCAGCTCTGTCAATATATGTGAAGCTTTTTGTGAATGGAAACTTTTGCATATTTTCCCCTTACTTTAGCCAGAAATTTACAAAGATTTCTTACTAGACAAACAACAAATACCTGATCCTTCAACCAACTTCAAGACAGATCTCTATGTTATTATACATACAAGTACCTTACAAGTTCGGTTAAATGTTTTATACAAATCTTTTCATTGTATGAGACTGTAGCAGTTTTTGTATTTTGTGCTATATTCTTGAAGTCATATACAGTATCCACCAGCCTGAAAGTAGCCTCAAGCAAGTAGCTTTAGATCTGGAACGCTTATCTCTCACGTTAGACACACTATTTCTGAGGACAATGACTAAATAAATGTGACATGTAATGTACTAAAATATCTAGGGTCCTCTTCAGCTGTTGCCAACGTAACTGGATGGGAATGCTGTTGTGGGAATAACTAACTGGGGAACAAAATGTCATACGCCAAGTCAACCTGTGTTGTTCAGTTAGCTCTATCTGGATGTATCCAGAGATTGTACAGCTGGCCCAAAGTCTGTTATATATCTGATTCAGTTTGGTACCTTGCCACCTGTTTTAGCTGGTGGAAACAATAAGAATCATTGTTAGAGCTGAAAAAATGTCTGCATGCGTCTGTGCATGCAAAAACTTGAGAATGATGCTGTGAAAGGCAACTTATAATATCTAAGTTTGTGTGGTGACTGCTATAAATGTATTACATTTAAATAACATGTAAACATAACACTAAATGATGTGGCACATACTGCCATATAGGACTGTGCTTAAATATAAAAGGATGCTGACATCACATATCATACTTCTACTATGGCAGAGATCGATCATACATCAAAAAGAGTAAGAGGTTACTGAACAAGAGCCTTGTCCTCTTACAGTATGTGACCAAAGTGGGTGTAATGCTCTTACTCATGAGAATTTTCCTAGTAGGTAGTATGAGAGCTATAAAATTATATTGTGTTTAAGACTGTCTGCATACAGTGGTCAGGCAGTGGCTCCCTGTGGCAGCCTGCTTGCTGGCTCAAACAAAGGCTTTTCTGTTCCCACCATGCTAAGTGGGAGTTTAATGTTTGTTTATCCAGACATCCAGCAGTAGCCCTGGACCACACACCACGTGGTGTAATGCTGATGCCTGCACTACTAAAATCGTTCCATACTCCATCTTCGACTTAATTAGACACAGATATGTTGGCAAGGCATTGTGCCGCAGTTCTAACAACAATGGTGGCATCTTGCACTAACTGGCAAAGCCCTCTGTGCAGGGCAGTTGCAGTGCAATTTGGATGGGAATACACTGGTTGGTCCATGTTTTTAGGCTGTTCATCTCAGTTTACTCTTAAGGGGACACATTCCTGAACAGGCTGTATTTTTTGCATTACTTTCACCTTCATAGTACAACTGATCTATAAATGTGAGATAGCTCAAAATTCTTACAGACAATTAGGGTCATTAGTAAAGCAGTTCCCAAAAAATCATTGAGATATTTATTATATTTTGGTACTGACAACAATATTTATAATATTATAAAAAACGGAACACTACTTTACTGCAGTACAATTTTTTTTGGAACCACTGACTGCACAGCTTGGAAAAACAGTCAGAGTACAGTACAGTACAGTACAGTACAGTACACAAGTGTTTTATGCCTCCAAATACCCTGCTGCTGATCTGTGAAAAAGACAAGTAATTTATTTTACTACAACTAAAATATTTAAGAATGTAGCTCAAATTTCACCAACATCATCATCATGCCATAAATTTTGCAGGAAATAGTAGGCAAGGGAGGTAGAGGAGGTCATTCTAAGTTTCTGTACCAGTTTTTGTGAGTTTAACTTCAGTCATTTAGGAGAAAAGTGTACCTGAATGATGAAAATTCAAGTTTGCGGTAAATCACAAAAGAAAATTTTACAGATTTATTAACTTACCACTATGCTCATTTATAAAATTCCAACTGCATACTCCAGTTGTCCTCCTGTTTCCTTATCCTCCACACTCTTCCTCTTCATTCTTTCTTTATCCGTGACTCCTTGGTAGCAGCTTCTGCAGCTGTCTTTGCATCGGTTACCTGCCACTTATCAATAGCAGTTAGATCTGAAGCTATATTCCTTCCCGTCTGGATGTTCAATTGATCCTTGAATTTGCAACATCATTGAATGTTATTCAGAAAGCGAAAATTTATGTCTATAAGCACTGCCTGTAGACCCAGTTTTTGCAGGCGACTTTTGAAGCAACTGATGTGTAATATTCCGTTGTGTTCGGAACTTGTTGAGGCCAAATTTCTTTACTCTTAGCTTTTGTAGCACAGTAAACACACACACAGAAACAAAACAACACACAATAATTACAAAACCACATTTTATGAAATTCTGAAATCAAATATTCTCAGATCTTTGTTTACATTCGAACCATAGCCTTCTAGATATGCGTGTACTTTGGTTCCATGAGTCACTGCCTTCTAGAATACACCTGTGTTAACGATCTGTAAGTAATAATGGAAAAAATTGGAGAACAAAATAATGCATCACGTATTCTGATGCACTTCCAACTGACAGATGGGCATGGCCCCTGTGCAACATTATGTTCAACCTCATTTTTAGAACAAACGCAAAATGTTCATTCCATAAACTATACGTTTTTGAAATCAATATGAAATGCTCTTTTCTATAGACCAAGAAAATTTTTTTTTAATTTTTGGTCATGCTCATGAGCAAGTTCCCTTAACATCAAACAGTCTACAAACTTTCTACAATCCACCACATGAACCATTGTATCTTCTCTATCTCCATGTCCAAATGATACTCTGACCAGTAACTGAATACAATAAACCAACAGGCAAAAATAATGAATTTGAAAAGTATTGACAAACTTCCCAGTAAAAAACTGAAGAAGCAGATCCCTTCTGTACCCAGGAACAGTGTGTATAAGCAGAAAAGGAAATTATGCAGTTTAGCTTTATACATAGAATTTCGAAAAGGATAAGCAACATTTAAAAGAGAAAGGGTTTCTCTGTATGTTTCTAAGTCCCACTGACATTAGATAAATGCTCCTTCAGTTCAAGAGATAAACAACCAGCCATCGTGAAAAGTAGGGTTAACAAAATCGTCTACCAAGAGCATTGGTCTGGCTACGCTTGACAGACTGGGAGATCAATCTGTACTAGATGATGACTAACTGACAACCTCAGCCGCTGACAGGTGTTGTTGTTATACCTCGATGTGGACAGCTGAAAATGTGTGCCCCGGTCGGGACTCGAACCCGGGATCTCCTGCTTACATGGCAGATGCTCTATCCATCTGAGCCACCGAGGACACAGATGAATAGTGCGACTGCAGGGACTTATCCCTTGCACGCTTCCCGTGAGACTCACATTCCCAACTGTCCACAATTCTACATATGTATTGTACCTTATAGATATTTGCCCACCCAATCGTTACTCGCGCACGCTTTGGCGATTCCCATAAGGGTTTGGGCAACCTGTGCGCATTCGCACAGACGAAGGTCAATGGGTGGGTAGCCTTTAACTATATATACAAAGACAGTAACTAGTTCTCGAAAGAACAGTTACTGTTGATGACCGTGCAGCTGTTTCCTGGAATAAATGATGACTAACTGACAACCTCAGCTGCCGACAGGTGTTGTTGTTATACCTCGATGTGGACAGCTGAAAATGTGTGCCCCGACCGGGCATCATTTATTCCAGGTAAAAGCTGCACGGTCATCAACAGTAACTGTTCTTTCGAGAACTAGTTACTGTCTTTGTATAATCTGTACTAGGCTTGGAGAATACGCTGAACAGACTGAGAGATCAGTCTGTACAAGGCTCAGGTAATACCATAAAAGCTAGAGAGCAAAGAAGCCAGATTCATGCTCTGCCACACATTAGTTAAATGAAAATGATAAATACTTAATAGATTGCAAAGTGCCTTTCTGTTAGAGAAAATTACATAAGGAGAAATCGTCCAGTTAAGCGATGTAAGAGATGTGAACAATTTAAAAAATTACTTGCATACCTAATCGCATCAAGATAGCAAATTTTATAGTGATGCAAATGTTTACCATTCTTTCACCTTTTCTGAGTGTCATTACACCATGATTAAAAATAAGGTTTATATTTCCGTTCCCATTACTTTTGTTCCATAATCGGTGGATTTTCAGGCCAATGTGTTGTGGATGGCTCCTATAATTGTTCAGTACTTTTGACCACAAAACTGCAACAAAATTCGTACATTGTGTAATGTAAAAATTATTATAATTCGACTTCGTTTCTGAAAAAGATGTTTTTCTAATGCGAAAATTATTAATACTGAGCCAACATGAAGCGCAAATCGTTTGGGATTGAACAATGCTGTTGCAATCCTGTTGAAGTCAGCCTCCTGCAAAAATATTAATTTACACTTTTGTTCAAATGGCTCTGAGCACTATGGGACTTAACGTCTGAGCTCATCAGTCCCCTAGAACTTAGAACTACTTAAACCTAACTAACCTAAGGACATCACACACATCCATGCCCAAGGCAGGATTCGAACCTGCGACCGTAGCGGTCGCGCGGTTCCACGCTGTAGCGCCTAGAACCGCTTGGCCACTCCGGCCGGCTACACTTTTGTCTCATTAATAACACGGAAATAAGGTATCTCAATTATTTATACTAAATAACACGCAGTTACACACTTTAAATTGAACGTGCGATCGTAAATCGATGATGTGACTCTTTGGCGGGCGTTATGAGGATGTTTATGGTGGTCGCTACAGCAACGACAAAAGAAGAGCGTTACAAAAATACTTGTAATTGCAAATGAGACGACTTACCTTACTCATCGTCGGTGTTGTCATCATATGGAAGTCCATTACGGTGGTCTGGATGGATAATTTGGTAGAGTCGAATCATGTATTCTTCCTGGTACTCGCTCGTTTTCCGCACTGTATGCAATGATATTGTAAACGGTATTTCAGCATCGAAACTGTTCTTACGAAGTTTTACACACTTCGCACCACGACAGTCTACATAGTCCCTTCTTTCCTCGTTCGGTGGTACTCCATATTTGCGACAAAAAGTCGAACAGTTTTCTACACTGGATAAACATGGAATTAGATCTTTCCATGCGAGAAAATACGCCAAATAAATGTCAAGAACACCAGACATCCCACTCACTAAAGACATAAATCGTCTGGGATTCCCTAGCAACTCACAAATAATTTGCGGGTGTAAGTAATTTAGAGCAACTAAGGAAATGACAGAAAACAGATAAAAATGACGACCACAAATAATTGATCACAACGCCCGCCACCAGAGTCGCATGACGATTTACGAACGCACATTCGATATGTATCGTTTGGACACCGCAATTTCAATAGGCAATCATTCTTGGAAATTACCCTTTATGTATGAGAAGTTCATATCTGTTACTTTTATTTTCTGGAAGTAAAAGATAATATTGCAAGATGTCGAAGTCCTATGGATAGAGAGAAAAGATGCAAGACTCACTCAGTTAGAAATATTTGAAAATAAAGAGATTTGTGTTTCTCCACATGTACTATTGAATGAGCATGTGCAATTCAGTCACCACACTTTCAAAACAATGTTACAACCTCGTTATAGAAGAATCTTGTTGTCTACATTCATAAATAGGTAATGAAACAAAGTTCCATTACTGTGCATGTAGCTGTAATCCATTGTAGGTTTACTCACAGTTATTGTAAATGCTGTCTAATAAATGTAGATAAACACATACATAACTGTGTCAAAAGTTTCCACAAAGATAACTTTCATAGTATAAGCCAAAAATCGATGGAGTAGATAAGAAATTGATGTGCTTTCTTTGTTTGGTTTCAAACTTTGGGATCAATTGTGGTATGTGAACTAGAATACGTTCTTATAAGCTGAAACTTAAGTTGTGCAGTGATGGTTGTATGGCATTGATAGCTGGGAGTCCACACCTAAGGAAGCTCGGTGCCAAGTGACAAGTCTTTTCAGTTAGCGCCTCACTGGCCAACTTGAGTGTCAATGATAATGAAACGATGATGAGGACAACACAAAACCAAATCCCTGAGTGGAGAAAATCTCCTTCCCAGTCAGGAATCGCACCAACCCCGCTGCATTGCTATCAGACATGAAGACCACACAGCTAAGGAGGCGGTCAGCTCATACAGTAATAATAAAGATTGTGAAACATGCTTAAAAGTGTTTCCATTAGTTAATACAATATTATTATTAAAAATATAGGCTTCAAAAGCTTTATATTGCTACAGAAATCACAATACCAGTCCTTACTGTAAAGGTATTTTGATTTCAGTATAATGATAATAAATTTTTGCTTTGATTGCTGGATGTAAATGTTACAGTGAAGTGGAAACAGAAAATTTATTTGTGCCTTCCAAGATGTAAAGTTAGTTTTGGGCTGGAATGACTTCCAAGTCTGACACAATACTGTTCTTATTGGCATAATAACTGCATGATGACTAGTTTTGTACAATAACAGTTATTTCATATTTACAGTACCAGTGACCTCTCAGAATCCTGACTAAGAACTAAAACAAAGTGGAACTGTTGAGATAAGAGCCGAAGTGTAAATTGCAGCGATCATTTCTCATAAAAACTTTGAAATTGTGCTTTTAGGAATAAAGCAAGTGTAGAAAGTTGCCAGTAAGAGTGTATCAAGTTGCTAGTTTGGTTTGTAGCACAACATTGGTTGGTATTGCTGCCGCCATGTGTGCATCTGGAGGAAGGAATACATCTCCAAAGAAATTCAAAATTGTTTTTATACATATGAAAAAGTTTTCAAATCACCATTTCGTTCCCTGACAAAAAGCACTTCTATTAGCATGTTTGACAGTAATGAATGATTACTATAACAGCTCTACTCTCGTATCAAGTGTCTTTTGATTGGGGGTGATCTGTTTTCTCTTCATTCATCTTTCTGTAAGCTCTTGAAATACAATAAGCACAACTATATTAACCCCTTCCCCCAGTTGATGCCATCTTGAAAACTGTGCCAGACACACATGTCGAAACACTTAGTGGCCTTGGATGAAGATGGTGAGGGAAGGGATGCATGTACAAATTTTCTTTGCCTCCAAAAATATGGCTACTTTAAACAGGTGTTTTTAATTAAATTTATTGCCCTTTAGCAGCAAACAATACAGCTATTACAGCTGCTTAGGTTAGTGAGTACAGACCAATTTTAAAAAGACAAATTATATATATATATATATATATATATATATATATATATATATATATGCTATTGGACATTAAAATTGCTACATCAAGAAGAAATGCAGATGATAAACCACCTCTGGCCGTAATAACGGCCTTGATACACCTGGGCATTGAGTCAAACAGAGCTTGGATGGCGTGTACAAGTACAGCTGCCAATGCAGCTTCAACACGATATCACAGTTCATCAAGAGTAGTGACTGGCGTATTGTGATGAGCTAGTTGCTCGGCCACCATTGACCAGACATTTTCAATTGGTGAGAGATCTGGAGAATGTGCTGCCCAGGGCAGCAGTCGAACATTTTCTATTTCCAGAAAGGCTCGTACAGGACGTGCAACATGCGGTCGTGCATTATCCTGCAGAAATGTAGGGTTTCGCAGGGATCAAATGAAGGATAGAGCCACGGGTCTTAACACATCTGAAATGTAGCGTCCACTGTTCACAGTGCCGTCAATGCGAACAAGAGGTGACCGAGACGCGTAACCAATGGCACCCCATACCATCACGCCGGGTGATACGCCAGTATGGCGATGACAAATACACACTTCCAATGTGCGTTCACTGTGATGTCGCCAAAGACGGATGCGACCAACATGATTCTGTAAACAGAACCTGGATTCATCCGAAAAAATGACATTTTGCCATTCGTGCACCAAGGTTCGTCGTTGAGTACACAATCGCAGGCACTCCCATCTGCGATGCAGCGTCAAGGGTAACCGCAGCCATGGTCTCCAATCTGATAGTCCATGCTGCTGCAAACGTCGTCGAACTGTTCGTGTAGATCGTTGTTGTCTTGAATACGTCCCCATCTGTTGACTCAGGGATCGAGACGTGACTGCACGATCCGTTACAGCCATGCGGATAAGATGCCTGTCATCTCGACTGCTAGTGATACGAGGGCATTTGGATCCAGCACGGCGTTCCGTATTACCCTCTTGAACCCACCGATTCCATATTCTGCTAACGGTCATTGGATCTCGACCAATGCGAGAAGCAATGTCGCGATACGATAAAGTGCAATCGCTATAGGGTACAATCCGACCTTTATCAAAGTTGGAAACGTGATGGTACGCGTTTCTCTTCCTTATATGAGGCATCACAACAACATTTCACCCTGCAATGCTGGTCAACTGCTGTTTGTGTATGGGAAATAGGTTGGAAACTTTCCTCATGTCAGCACGTTGTAGGTGTCGCCACTGGCGCCAATGTTGTGTGAATGCTCTGATAAGCTAATCATTTGCATATCACATCTTCTTCCTGTCAGTTAAATTTCGTGTCTGTAGCACGTAATGTGTGTATATATATATATATATATATATATATATATATATATATATATATATATATATATATATGTGTGTGTGTGTGTGTGTGTGTGTGTGTGTGTGTGTGTGTGCCCTATCCGAGCCTCAGGTACAGGGCGGGTCGCAGGTGGCGGATAGCGAACGATCCATCAGATATGGTGGACAGCTGCGAATAAGGGGAAACCCAAATAAGCAGTCCCGGACCGAGGCGGCAGCATCACGAGGGTGTGGGAGTGTGACTTTTGGCAAGGGTCACACTCATTCAAAAACCACAGAACCCGAACACGTTGCTGTGTCATGGCGAGTAAGTGCCGCCATTACAATAAGCACCGTCAACACCCAAATCCAGGACGCGTCTGAAGTGGGAACCATCGGCATCCTGGTCAGCGTCTGTTCACACAATGTGCGGCTGGTCATAATGCTCCAGGAACTAACAATCCCTGGTTCTAAACACCAAGTGGAAACACTGGACCAACTTGATTACAAGCAAGTATGACTCGTGCAAGTAATAACAACATTACCCCAGGTGGTAACCAATCCTCCCATCAACAGATGGCAACCAGGAATTCGGATTCTGGGGAACCTGGACTTACACGACTACATCAGAGAAAGTCGGAGCTCTCTGGCAAACTTCCACTTAAAACACCTACATACATTGGAACCTTTAACATAAATACATTAATCCAACCAGGAAAACTTCTAAACCTTACAACAGAACTTGAAAAGCAAAAGATAGTAATACTAGCTTTACAGGAGACACGTTTTACAGATGAAGAAACATCAGATTATGGCAACTATCGCATCTTTAAGAGCAAGACGGATAAACGAATCGGAAGAGGAGCCCCCATATCAGGATGGCGTTTATCATACACAAGAGCGTGCTCAGCTCCATCAAGGAAGCTACTCCCGTAAATAATAGGGTAATGACGATGCGCTTACAATGTGCCAACAAAACATACACAATGGTTAATGTTCATGCTCCCACAAACGGAGACAACAAGAAAAACCCCATAGAAACAGAAAAGTTCTGGGAAAATTTGGAGAATATAATGGCCAGGATTCCAAAAGATGATACAAAAGTTCTACTCGGCGATTTTAACGCCCAAATGGGTAGAGAGAAAATCCACCAAAAAACCGTAGGCAAATATCCTGCACATAAATTTACCAATAAAAATGGTACAAGGCTCGTCGAACTATGTAAGCAGAATAACCTGAAGATAATGTCAACATCTCTAAGAAAATGTCCAAGAAAACAAAAGACATGGAGATCTCCTATACAACAAATTGGCGAGTTTCAAATAGATCATGTGGCGATTTTATACCCAGTACAAAAAGAAATTTACGACGTCCAAGTACGCAGAGGAGCAAACATTGATTCAGACCATTACCTAACTAGAATTAAAATCAAGTTTACAGCACGAAGAAGTCATCAGAAGAAAACAGAAATACAGAAATATGACACCAAGAAGATTAAAGAATCTAAAGTAAAAGAAGAATGGGAGAAGGAAAAGGCAAACACATGGGAAGAATTTCATTCTAAAATCACGCGAATAGCTAAGGAAACTATTCCCTTGAAAAAGATATTCAAACACCCTTGGTGGGATTCGGACTGTGAAAATGCATTGGAAAGGAGAAAAAAGGCATTTCAAGAATATAACAGTAAAAAATCACAAGAAAGTCTACATTTATTTAACGAGGTTAGAAAACAGGTTTCAAAATCTATTAGGCAAGCAAAAAGGAAGTACACAAAGGCACAACTGGATGCCATAGAAGAAAATTTCCAAAACTATAATACAAGAGACTTCTACAGAACTTTCGCAGATAAAATATGAGGATATATCCCTCAAAATTTATGTTTCAGAAAACCAGATGGTAAATTAGCCCTAACAAGCCAGGAAAACTGTCAAGTATTGGCTCAATATTTTTCTAACTTACTAAATTGCCCAGAACCTAGTTTAAGGTTTCCCAAAGAAATCTGTGCCAACGCTCAACTGGATTCATTACCACCAACACAGGAAGAAATCAAATGTCACATTAAAAACTTAAAAAATAATAGAACATCTGGCGAAGATGGCATTGTTGCAGAGCTATTAAAAAACCTAGGACCAAAGATGTTGCAAGAGCTCACAAAAATAATAACAAAAATATGGGAAACAGAAAAATTACCAGAGGAGTGGAAATGTGCCCTTATTCACCCATTACATAAAAAAGGAGACAGAACAAATGTCAATAACTACAGGGGAATCTCACTTTTACAAGTCACCTACAAAATTCTCTCAACATGTCTGCTGAAAAGAACACAAGAGCAGCTGGAATGCCAAATTGGTGATTATCAAGCAGGCTTCTGCCCCGGTCGCTCATGCATAGAACAAATATTTAATTTAAAGACAATATTAAAACACAAAGCAATTAGAAATGCCCCCATAATTTGTACATTTGTAGATTTTAAGAAAGCCTATGACTCAATTGACCGGCAATCTTTGTTTAACGTTTTAGAGGAACTTGGACTTGACTCCAAAACACTAAGGCTTATCAAAGAATCACTGACAGACACTGTATCTAAAGTTAAATTCAGGGGAGAAATCTCTGAACCTTTTCTCATAAAAACTGGAGTACGTCAAGGTGACGGGCTATCTCCACTTTTGTTTAATATAGTCCTGGATAAAGTCATTAAGGAATGGGAAAAAGAATTAAAAAATCAATCCTACTGGAAACCAATCCATCTTGGTAGAACCAAAGACAACGTGGAGATATCTTGTTTAGCATTCGCGGACGACTTGGCCATACTTGCAGATGATGAAGAAATCGCCACCAAACAAATAGAGATCCTTAAGGAATGCACGGATAAAGTAGGTTTACAAATTTCGTTTCAAAAGACAGAATTTTTCTGTACAAAATTCTATATACACAGTTTGAACACAAAATATGGAAAAATAAATAGAGTAAAACATTTTAAATACCTAGGTGAAATTTTGGAGCCAACCGGAGGAGAGAAAGTTGAACAGAAGATCAGACAACAGAAAATGAAGAGAGCATATGGTATGACACATGAAATATACAATAAAAAATGCATCTCCTCGAACACAAAAATCAGACACTACCGCGCAGTAATTAAGCCAGCAGCACTACATGCTAGTGAAATGCTCACACTCCACACAAAATGTGATTTAGAAAAAATACTAAAAGAAGAACGAAAAATTATGAGAAAGATTTTAGGTCCAAAATTAACAGAAGAAGGATACCGGATACAATCAAGAAGAACCACAGAAACTATATCAAACCTGGCAGCAGACATAAGAAGGCGAAGATTAAAATTTTATGGACATGTCACTAGACTTCCCCCAACACGACTCACCAACAGAATTCTCACTTACATAGAAAAAGTCAAATCAACAACACCATGGATTAGCCAAGTAAAATTAGATTTACAAAAAGCAAATATTGAACTTAAAGATGTCAAAGATAGAAAAACTTTTAGAAATAAGGTGGAAAAGTGGAATGTATTGTCGGAGAAGGAAGCACTAAAGAGACCAGGAACAAAATGGACAGAAGAAAGAAAAAGAAAACATGGAGAACGAATGAAAGAAGTATGGAAGGAACGACGTCAGAAAGCTTTGCGTGATCCTTCTGGGTCCATTCGCGATAAGTAAGTAAGTAAGTATATATATGTGTGTGTGTGTGTGTGTGTGTGTGTGTGTGTGTGTAATTTCAGTTTCAGTTTTATGTCTGCTTATTGTAGGTAACACACTATTAAACAGTTAAGGATACAGGGTACTTTTCTGGCTCAATATTATGTAAGAACCAACACTTATTTCTTTCTGACTCTGTTTATAATGTGCATGTTATACAGATTTTTTGTTGATATCAGGTAATGCAGCACACTTTCTGAACAAATTAGAAGTACTTTGATTTTTAAACCTGCTTAGAGATATTTAAAAAATTCAAAGAAGTTGATGCGATTTTTTCCAAAATGTTTCCTCAAATTAAGGTACCATTTACTCCAAAGTTATATGTCTGAAGGAGACCAGATATTTTCCAGTTATGTATGACATGATGGCTGAGGTACCAGACCTATTTAATTCCACCTATTACGTATATTACAAGGATAAAAAATATAACATCTTACATTTTAATTTTATGATTTTTTTCCTAATAAAATTGTTATTTTTTCTAGAATTTAGTTGATTCTGCAATAAAGCTTACGTCTTCTACATATGTATGGACTACCGCAACTTACAGAAAAAAATTAGAGCAATGCTTTATAAACTTTAGGAAATATTTGTACCTGAACTCTGAAAAATACAACTTGTCGGAAATTCCGAATGAAGATATGAGTCCAATTAAACTGTGCCTCAGCACATTCCTGAAGCATAGTTTCATCCTGCAGCATTTCACCATCTTCAAGCTTCCTCTTGGCATTCCTTTTAGCACTTTTTGCTTCTTTGGTAACTTGAAGAGCGAATCTTTGAGCTTCATGCACCTGTTGTCTGCCACATGCAAGTAATTTATCTTCCGTATTAGAGTCACATTCTATGCCTCAGAACTTCCAACCTTCCCATCACTCCATCATTGAAACATATCACTGCATCTAGTACATCAACATTTAATGTATTTCGTCCTACAAAAATATTCTTGGATAATCTTTCCCATATGCAATGGTTGAAGCTATCATTTGTATTCTAAGTGCCCCCACGAAGACATTTACTAAGTAAAACAGGGTCACTCAGGTCTCTAAAAACTGGTTTTATTTTATTCATAATAGGCTTGGGAAGAGAATGCTTATGATGGTATATTTGACCACTTTCTTTTGCTTTTTGGTAACCACACCATAAATATGCTCCTTTAGTGCAAAGTCCATGAACTGAGCGGTCATCTGTGGACAACTTATGAAAGTAGGTGGCACATACAGCTTTTCTCATTGCTGTAATATCGTTCAGACGTGCAGTTCGTCTAATGACCAGTCCATAATAACTCTGAAGAAGATCTATTTCAGTTTCTGTCAATCTGCCTCTGCCAGACAGAGATTTTCCATCAGATAGCAACTTTCCTTTCATTTCTCTTCGTAGCTTCCTCAATCTAGCACCCATCTTCTTTTGCACATGTTCAAAGCACTCCAGTTTTGTTACCAAGGTATCACCAGAAACACTGAAATCATTAATTTTACTGAAAGCTTTAGAGTCCCTATCACCAAGGTACTTCGTGTATCTAATGTTATAAACGGGCACTGATCCCTGAAATATTTTTAGAGCTCTATCACACTCCATACCTCCACTGTAACCAACATAATTCTTAGAACACTGATGTTCAGGATGTCCTTCAGGTTTATCATTGCAGGTGTGCCAGTACTTAGATAAGCACTCAACATCAACAACTTTTCCATTCTCCAGAGAAGTAGCAGTTACAACACCATTCAAGGAACAATGTCCTCGATGTTGCCATGTCCCATCAACTGCAACATGAATGTCCCTGGTTCCACTAATATTTACAGTTTCTTCTAAAGCCCGTTTCATAGATGCTTAGACACAACCGTCAAGGCACCTAAAAGTATTTTTATGTACTTGCTAAATCTACTGGGAGGAGGAGGAAGGTCGATCAAACCAAAAAACGATTGAGCAACCTTTTTTCCTTTTCCTATTGCACCCATTGCATACACTAACTTCAAACTCGCATTATATGAATTATGTACAATGTTCGAAGTCATTTTCGAGGTAGATTTACTGCAGGATCTACATAGAACAATTAATTTTGACACTAAAGCCTCCCTGATACTTTGTTGTTGAGTTACTTTCAGACAGCCTACACCATCACATTGTTTACATTTCGCCACTTCCTTTATCAAAGAAGGTAAGGTGCCTCCATCAACAACAACAACAAATCCACTACAAACATCACCATTGTAAACACAAAAATTTGAATCACCAGGGGGTTTGTCATATAGGAGTTTTCTCCCTGAAGAACTGATACATAGGTCACTATCAACACTTGCTTTGTTTGTGAACTGATTACCACGGAATTTCCTTTTATTGATTTTCTTGATGCGTGGCATAGTTCGTATTTATTGCACACTAAAGGATATGTGCTTCCACAAATATATGTAGCACTTGGGCAACAAACATTCAGTAGCACGTGAACAAACTGCTTCAGCGAAACAAAAGTAAATACTAGCAAAGATAATCACTTAGACAATAGAAACCTGTGCTGTTACCAACATATACGCTGTATCATACGTATAATCACTGGAAACATGAAGTTCACAGCTCTTTTCGAAAAATTACTGGTTTCTGTAACAGAAATAAAGAGGGTGTGGCTGCGTACATGACAGTAACTCTAAAATTTGGTACATATAGGTCGCTTTTCATTTGAAACCCTATAATGTATATATCAATGTAATCAGGAAAGACTATAGAATTTAATAAAGTCATAAAAAATTTCGAGTTTTCCACCATTCATAGGTACACTGTATACTTAATTCTGAGGTTGTTTTGTTGGAATGGAGACATTCAATTCTAGAAGGTTTTCCCACACCTTATTTTGATGTGGAATGTATTTGGAAGATCCCAATACCGTATGATCAAGATGTCTGTTGTCTTCTGGATGTTTGCTACCTGTGGAAGAGTCTGTCATTCAGTTCCATTAAGGTCTGCAGGGAAACTTGTGCGTCACAACCTTATTTTGATAATATTGATGTTACATATCTCCTTAGGAGATTTTTATGGCTGTACCACAGTTTTGTTGGTACAGTACAATGGCTTAGATGTAGCAACAGTAATGGAATTGGTTTCTTTTGTGCAGGTAAACAGTTTTATTGCATCTGACGTTTTATTATTTTGTCTGTTGTTTTCCCTTCGTCTACAGTAGTGGTGTCTTATTTTGTACACGAAATAATGTAAGTATTCAATTCCATAGGTACAAGTTTTCTGCGTTCCACGTTCACTGATTTGGTTGGAAGTGTAGAGAGCAGAATTCACGTCCCTGAGTAGGCATTCAACATTTTTCTGCAAAGATCATGTCTTCTGCTGTTTACTAGCCATTTATTTTATCTTAAAAGAAAACGAAATCCTTCAATAAACGTCTGTAGGTTACAATAGAATCCCAAATAAGCTGTTCTGTAGTGTACCATTTTATACCTCCCTGGATCCTTAGGAAACTAAAGAAGACAGTTGTGGTGTCAGTTTTAGTTATTGTCGATTTTTTATGGCACTACATACACTCTCTATTCAAAAAACTATGTTACAGATCAATATAGACGATAAATTTCGCATTCGTCTGATATCGTATTCAGAAGTATGACTTGCTGATCGCTTGAACCGCTGTTGCCGCAGATTCTAACAAAAATGACTGGGAGTTTCATGACCACAGTGTAATATAACAGTCGCGACACTCACTGCTGTAAAAGTTGTTGCCGTTTGACAGATGGAGCGACACTAGCGCTCCAAGCGGCGGGTAAGGTGAACGTCAGACGCGTCGTAAGCATAATGTTTGTTTGCATCCATTTCCTACGTAATTTCCGAATTATTTGAGTTATTTTCTTGCTTCCTAGGGTTTGTATAGTATCAGAAGCCATATATGTTTCTAAAAATGATTCTAAAATAAGCGCAAGATGGACAAAAACCATGAATTGAGCAGCAAGCTACAACACAGTCAAGGGTATCTTTTTTTAAATATCGCGGTCCTGCAATCTTCAACATTCGTTTGTCCTTGTTCACTTGATCCTTCTGATACAGTTTCTGTCGCTGTCTGCAGGCACTTTCCTTGTCCCGTAATAGTTTTGCTCGAAGTCTAGCGATGTGCACATTCTGACACTTCACACGCTTTTGCAAGACACGAATAGCTGCTCTTAATCTAACCACTTCATCGTCAAAGCAGGTCTGTGTTGATGATTCACACGAATCTGGTACTGATACATGGAGAGTTGAACTGGCTGCCTCTGTGTCATAGGACTATTTTACAGCTTTAGATTGACTGCCGAATCTTTGTGGCAGTTTCTTCTTCATCGACAGCTGAGGTGGCTTATTTGGAATGTCAAACAGTGTGGGTACTGCATTCCACACGAGTTTGTTATTGTCTGCGTTCATGAACTGGTTTTGTTCGAAATGTAGCGAACAAAACCTAATGTTATTATACAGGTAAACTGGGTCTTTTTTCATCAGGTCTTCTCGTCTGCTATTAACTAGCCATTTTCTGCTCCTAAAACGAAATATTCATCATTTATACACATATAGTTTGCAAGAGAACCATGACGATACAGTTTAGTAACATTATGGTATATACCTCTCAGGATCCTTAGGAAACCTAAAAAAAGAGAGATGTGGTGTCTTCTTCCTGTTGTTGCTGCAATTTATTGTGCTACAAACGTTCCCTTTGGTAAAAACCATTGTATAAATCAAAATATACAACCACTATTCGCTTTCACGATCGCGCCTACCTCACAGTTTAACTTATCGTCCGCTTGGGGCGCTGCTGGCGCGGTGGGCAACAAAATCGAGGCGAAGTGTCGCGACTGTTATGTTGGACTGTGGCCGTGAATGTATATACGTCAGACCGTGGTACAACTTTTTATGCATAATAACTGCGCGCTATCGACTGAATGAAGAAGTAAGCTCTCTGTGTGCTCAAACTCTTTGACATGCATCGTTTGTGAGATGTAGAACTCACTGTGTAGTAGAGTATATTATTTGATGATAGTCTTTGGTTTGTGTACGACAAGCATGTATCCTTAATCTGTGTGTGCAGTGCAATGGCAACAGAAACTCCATATGATGATTCGAGTGACGCCGAATCAGGTGCGCTGTGTTGTTGAACACGTTTTGAATAATTTTTGTCATTCATACTTTCACTATTCTAATTGGAGGCAAGAGTAGATAGTGTATAGATTTCTGTAGAAATATAGTTCAGTAAGAATTTATGAACTGAAGACGTTGCATTTACTTAATTTTCTGCTGTTGACAGCTCGAGATTCTGGTTCGGATTCCGAAAGTGATGGAGGATCTAACCGAAGCAGTAGCAGAAGTGGTAGCCCTGCTAGTCAGCACGGAACAGCACCGACACCCGGCAGAAGTTCAGGTGCAGAAGGTAGAAGTGATAGTGAAAGTGAGAAGGGCACTGACGCTGCTTCACCATCCAGGACTGGTACTGCAGGACAGTATTCACCGCGATCTGTGGCTTCGGGAGGTGATGCTTCTCCCCGGTCTGATGAAGGTTCCCAGAGCCCACAATCGAATGCCAGCAGTCGAAGATCTGTAGGTTCCGTAAGCCAACACTCAACACATTCGCAGCGTACACAGCGCTCAGCAGTTAGTAATCAGTCTCCACGTCAGTCCCATGCCAGTAATCAATCTCCACATTCCAATGCTAGTCAGCATTCCCCCTATGCAAGCGACCACAGCCGTTCACAAAGTCCACAGTCTGCTGTGTCTCAAAGTCCACGTTCTCAGAGATCACAGAGTGCTCATTCACAACGATCACAAAGCCCAGAGTCAAGAAGATCAGTGAGTCCACAGTCCAGAAAGTCACGAAGCCCTCAGTCCCACCGTTCTCCAAGCCCACAGTCTCACCGTTCTCCAAGCCCACAGTCTCACCGTTCTCCAAGCCCTCAGTCTCACCGATCTCCAAGCCCACAGTCACAACGATCTCAGAGCCCACAATCTCAGCACTCACAAAGCCCTCAATCTCAGCGATCACAAAGTCCAGCTTCCCAGAGATCTCACAGCCCTCAATCACAGGGATCACCTGCTGCAAGACGCTCACGAAGTCCACAGTCGCAGAGATCCCATAGCCCACAGTCGCAAGGTTCTCGGACTCCTCAGTCACGTAGATCACAAAGTGCTCAATCTAATCGTTCTGAAAGTCCACAGTCAAGACCACAAAGTGCACAGTCACAACATACCCAAAGTTCAAGGAGTCGAAGTGGGTCACCTGCTGCATCTCCTCGTTCAAATGTAAGTGGCCATTCACGAAAGTCACAAGCAGAATCTGTTCAAAGTAACAGATCCAGATCTAGAAGCCGTCCAAAGAGTGTGGTGGAAAATGGTGAGAAAAGTGACGATGAGAAAAGCAATTCAGCATCCAACCATTCAGGTGCTGTAGACCACAATGACAAGGAATCAGTGAGAAGCGGAGCTGTTGCCTCAGATGAAGAAAAGTCAGGTAATTTTTTGTGCTACTTTATAGTTAGTGCGTGCTGCATATGTCATTCCTGTTTCCCTTCTTGTGTAAGACTTGTATGATGTTGCTGTTTTATTTATTCTTTTACCTAAAGTAGGCTTGTAGACTGTGATCCCATCCTTCAGTATTTACTGAAATATCAGAAATTGATGTATTTTGTCATGTGTGTGCATCTGCTTGAAGTAGGTGCTGTTCTGGAGGTTTATCAGTGTTAATCTTCATTTTTTATGTTTTATTTAAAAATGCAGATTCAGTTAGCGTAGGCCTGCAGTGAAAACTTGCCAGAGAATATTCTTCTGCTGTAATCTTTTTTTTAAAATTTTTATGGATGTGATATGTAATTGCTTCTCTTTTGACTTTCTTAGAGCTTTCGGCATGTGCAGAAGAGGTTCTTTCAGTTGATAGGTTATTTTTATATATTCTGCATAGTAGTACACCCTGACATGAGTGTATAAACCTTGAAGCAATCCCATCTCAGAGAGGTCAATATTATGATTCAGTGTTTCACATTATACTGATAGTGACGAAGCGTATGATATTTTGAGTATCCTGTGATGACAGCCTAAGTGTTATTATAAATATTATTAAATGCAAAAGTTGTGGCTCTTTGCTACTGAAGGAGTTAACATCGTATCTGCAGCTTTAAATTATTTCCTTGGTTGTTAGATTTTCAAAGCAAAGTTTTTTGCTGTTCATCAAATTTGCCCTCAGCTAGGGCCAATACCATTAAAAAAAATTTTTGTTTTTGCCACTCACACTTCTATGTTCATTTTTGTTTTGTTCATGTAAGGATCATATCACAATATAATATAATTGTATTCAAAGCACAATGAAAACATCTAGTTCAGATGTACTTACATGTAGAATATATGTAGGTGTTTTTATGAGAATGGGACAGATGATCAGTTACAGCCTTGCTAAAGGAACCATCACAGCATTTATGTGAAATGATGTAGAAAAATCACGTAGAAATCATACATCAGAATGTGCAGACAAAGCAAACTCCATTCTTTCAAATATGAAGTCAGTGTCTTAACAACTGCACTGCTTTATTTACTTGGTCCCTATTTACAACATTCTTTTGATCGCATCCAGTTAGTACAACACAACTTACAGCATAAAAAATGCTTTTACACTCGTTCTTTGCATCTCTGTATGCTAACACTACACACGCTATGAACACCTGCTGGTGACCCCAGGACCATTAAACTATTGCTGTGCCGCTTGCACTGTTTTCAGCCTGTTAGGAGAACTAACTTCAGAGCCACAAACATGCTACTATGCCCCATGCACATCTCCACATGCACCCTTCCATGTATCTGGAAAACTGAGCCAGCATCCCCCCACAAAGAATGAGATGTTTAGAGATCAGAAGAATGACATGGCATTAATATCATGCAGTATTAATCATGGCACATGATTTTGTTGTAAAAGCATTTCTGTGAGATTATTGTAATGTGACAGGGTGTTGTGGTTGTTCCTTCTTGTTATTAATCTCTAGCTCTATTAGTTCTTACACAGTTTATTATAAAATTGTATGATCCGAAGTAGAAAGTGCTGTTTTAGAGTTGTTGCTTGTTTTTTCGTGGTAAATGTAAATCCAAACTTGCTCTTGTTTCATGACTAGGCCTAAGTGTAGGCCTGTTAGTGAAATACTCAGTACAAATGTTTTCCTTGATGTACACAACAGATTGGTAGATGTACCCATTTGTTGCAGTGATGAAAGCTAGTTAAATAATTCTGTACAGTGAGCCTGATTACTTGTTTTAGTTATTACTCTTAAGGACGTATTCTGCAGTTTATGGGAGAGGCTAATAGTACTGGTATGTCTGTTCATTTCATTTATGAAGAGAAGTATGTATTGTGGTGACTATTGCAGGTTTTACTATATAGTCTATGCATTTACGTAACCTTTAAAATGGAGAAATTTGTTGGCTGTGAGAAGTTATGTAGAGCCGTAACTGTTTTGTTTGTTTAGTATGTTTAAAATGTCTCTTAACCAACATCATACACAAATAATCATGATGTTCTAGCTAGCTCAAAGCTGAAATAAAACAAAACATCTTGACTGTTATCTCTATCTTCAAGAGTCAGAAGGCAGCAAGGTGCTTCTGATCAGATAGAATATAAAGCACAGCTTACTTGTTTAGCAGTCTTTCTGTTGTGCCTGTCTGCAACATATCTGCACTGTGTGTTGACTAGCAATATACCATTTACATAATATCATTATTCCTACCTGGATTTTCCATTTTTGTTTATCAGAAGAGGAGCTTCAGAACAGATACTAGCTGACAATTTTTACCATTAAGACATGTCTATATGATATAAATACATTTAGAGCTCTCATACCACCCTGAAAAAGATTAAGCATCCTTTATATTTATCAAGATATCCTGGACGTAATGAATGTCAGAAGAGCAGTTGTGAGCACCTTTCAAGAATACTGTGTTAAGTGTAATTCATTTCAGGAATGATTCAAGAACAAGCACAGCGCTGTCAGAGCCCCACATCGTACAAATATGTGTTGAAATCGTGTTGTAGCGTACCCCCATCGGGTGCTACCAGTTTTTTGTGTGAATATATTCCATATATTAAATCCTGTTGTCCACATCATATATTTGGTGTTGTGCAGATGAGCTGGAATGTCATGTACATATGTATCCACACAAATAGTGTAATTGAAAACTTATTGTGCCTGATGATGGTTAATAACAGTTTAAACTGGTACCAATAATAATTCATTGCAGCTAATAGTGGGTCAAGAGGAATGTTAGATAAGAGTCAACAGCTTTAGCTAGTGACAAAATGTTAATGGCTGATGCCATGTCACTTTTTGGTGCATATAATCATAGTTTTGTTGTTTGTTGGCAAAGTCAACGAATGTGGGAGCAAAAAGAAAAGAAACTGTTTGTGGTGACACATTGATCTGGAGCTTAGCCCAAGGTATAGGTTAGGTTGGAAGATGACAGTTTGATTGTGAGTTGGTGAAGCCAACAAACGTAGTATTCCATATTGTTTACAGCATTTGTCGCATGCTTCGTATGTCTCTGATCAAAGCCAACTGCTCTTATTGAACATTCTTCAGTATCCCTGATGGTAGTACAAAATGATTTTTGAGACTGACTATGTAGATCATAAAATTCTAATGGCAATATTGAAATTCTATAGTGCTAAAGGCATTTATTTGCTTTGGATGAATGGAGTGATATCTCAACAATAGAAAACAAAGGCACTGAGTGACAATTGACACCACAGTAATAAAACTGTGGTATCAGTTGTTACTGAGAGCCTTTGTGTAATATGTGAGCATAAATGAAAAAGCCATTGAAATAAAAAAAAAACACCAATAGCACCCCAAGTAGAGATGATGGCTTGCAACTCAGCATGACATGGCATCCAGCAATTGCGCTGTTGAAGCAGGCACATCAAATGCCAAGTCAACGTACACCAATGTTTGGCAATGCCACGAGCACCAGTGATGTCACAGCCAGCAGTTAGTGTATATTAGGGTCATACCAGCAACCCACTGGCAGTCATATCATTTGACAATGGCCAAGGAATGCTTGGCCAAAAGTTTGTGTGATTTTATTCCCTTGACGTAGCTGGAAACCTGAGAAATTTGTATTCAGTTTTAACTGATTTTACAAAAGGTGTATTAAAATGTCACAAATATAAAAATTGGGGTATGCAACAGATCAATCTCCCACCACAACCTATATTTCACATTAATATTTGTAGGCTTTGCCAACTCTCATCCAAACTAGTCTGTTCTATTTGCAACAGTCAGAATATTGTTTTTTCTTTCAAAGTTATCTTCAGGAGTTAAGACCCTTTTGCAGGCCTTTGTAAGATTTTTTTATAACAAAGATGTCAAAAAACAGTGGTATGGAAATAGAGCACACATCTCCAGAACAAGAATTCTTTAACAAAAGTCAGTCAGTCAACTCACTTTATCTAGCTGAAAACAATTTGCATATGAAACAACATATTCATTTCACTCACTAGTACACATACTTTTCTAAACATTACCGTGCATTGCAATTGGAATTGTATATTTGTGTTCATTGAAACATTGTACATAAGTTACAGATTTTCAGTGCATAGTGCTGGATGAGTTTAAAAAAGAACAGAGGTCAAAATTCTGTCCAGCCATCCAGATTTTGGTTACCCTAAACCACTTGACGTGAATCCCGGTATGGTCCCCATGACAAAGTAATGTGTCGCTTCAAACCATGATTTAGTTCATCTTAGCTTGTGCTCCATACCTGATGGCTTTGGTGTGGTGTAAATGTTAAACTGTATTTTGATAATTGAAAATGGGGAAAAAATTAGTGACAGTGAATATTTATGAAGGCATCAAGGTGTGCTCAGATATGTAGCATAGTGGTTAAGGCAACTGCTTGCAAAAAGCTGGAAATCTGGGTTTAAGTCCCAGTTCGGCACAAATTTTCAAATCATCCCAACATACACATTACATTTCACGTGTAGAATTTTGACTGGTTTGCACTTAAACGATTTCATGTTATTGCATCTTATTTCATCCCCACCAATTCATTAATTTCATTTCAGTTCATTTAATTCAATTCACAAATGTCAAAAAGTATCAGTTTTCTGGGAAGGAGTTGCAACACATACAATTGTGAGATGTGCTGCTGTATTTTGCTACATACCTGTCTTTTTCAGTATCATCATGAATTTGTAATTTGCTGTCTAGGAAGCATGATGATGGACATCTCTATTGCCCAATGTGATGAATTTCCGGCAAGTCCTCATACTGTGGCTGTATATTGCAGTCTAGCAAGAATATTTTGAGATTTATTTATTGAAAACTGTGTATCTGGCTGTTATAAACTTGAGACTTTCATTCTGCAGTACACTATTTTCGAACCTAGGGCTGAGATCCAATGCAGCTAACACATACTGCTGTGTGTGAGTGCATTTTCAATTAACACTGACTTTCCATTTGTGAGATTGATGAAGCTCTAATATTCTGAGATTTTACGATACACCATACAAGGGTTCACAGAAGTTCCAAGCAGTTACGTATTTTTGTGTGTTCCCTGTACTCAGAAAAATAAGATTAACAAAATAATGGGAGAGAAACATCTTGAGAAGTAACACCATTATGTGCAGGTATGACACTTGTTCATAATTTCATAGTGGAAACGTGTAAGAAGAGACTGAAGATTCAGAAAGCCTATGTTTATTTCAAACCTAGTGATACAGTTTATTAAACTTTGGGTAGTTGTCGTGCGCAAAGTCAGTTGTCCATTGCCGAACTGATCAAAAAGTTGATGGTTTGCCTGATGTCTGCTACCGTATCAGTAACACCTATGTGAACAATTTTTGTGCACCTCTCTTTGGGAAATAGCATCACAAGAGGGAAGAGAATCAAACGCATACACAGCTTGTATCTCAGGAGGAAGCTTCCTACAATTGTGGATTGCCACACTAGGAGCAGTCAAAAGCATGGTTAGTAGACAGTTGCTGATTGTCACTTAATTCAGTAGTAAGAGTATGTGTTGGCTGGGGTCTGATATTATTTTCAGTTTTTGCTGTAGATTATAGAAAGTGGGGAGGACATTTAGCTTCACTCACATGTCTTTTCATGTCTGACCATCAATTTGCAACACTTTTTCTGAAGACTGATTAAAGTCTTCTTATTAACTGGAATGTAGCATCTAAACCTTAGGATTTCTTGACTGTGAGTAGTTCAGATGCAGATTTCTCAGGCTGCTATATACCATAGGATGTTACTACAGGATGGGGACTAGTAAAGTTGCCAGAGCACTAAACTGTCTGAATACTTGTGAAATACATGAGTCCCATCTCCCTCCCTCGTTCAAGCAAAACTGTGATATATCCAGATGAAAAGCCACCTCAAAAACTATTTATTATGTACTAAAACAGATATCAGATCAACTAAGGAGAGTGAGAGTTCTAGGCAAAACATTCACACCAGAGACTCAGAACTTAACTTGCTTTATGAAATCAGTCTCTTTCATATAAAATAAAAAAAACTAACCATTGGCATGAAAGCAAATTAGATAGTACACAAATTTTCGACAACACATGAAACATGTAATCGAAAGACAAGCAGCCCATGAGATGTAGTATTTATAGCAACAAGCAAATATTAGGTTTAGCATGGTGTAAAATGAATCTGACTGCAAACTTATGTCAACAAGATTAAACGACTTAGGTAACTTCAAATAAGTATGGGATGAATTGGAATATTTTATTTAAATCTATTTATTTATTTACTTACAGTTTCTTTGCGTGGAGCCATCATAATGATGGCTTTTGCAAACATCAGACTTAATACTATGGTTATATTTATACTTATAAAATACACTATATTCTGTAGCTGTTGCTTCTTATGTCTATTTTTTTTTTACATTTATCACATTACAACTGATATGCTAATGCCTCATGTTACAATCACTATCTTAAAATTCATTGAAAGAATATAAACATTTTTCTACTAGAAAATATTTTAATTTTGCTTTAAAAACTTTTCCCTTGTATGTTCTTAGAGAGTTTGGTAGCTTGTTATACCAAATCAAACCACTGATATATGGACTTCTATCAGTCATTTTTAATGTTGTTCTGTTACGGAAATAGTTACACATTGTTTTAGTGTTGTGATTGTGTACATCACTGCCCTTGATAGCTTCTGTTGGTTGACTTATAAAAAATACAACTATTTTGAAGATTTACAGAGAATATATTATCAGATATTCGTGCTGCACAAACACTTCATGACATGAATCTCTATGTCCCATCCCATGTATAAGTCTTATTGCTCTTTTATGTAGTAGTAGTATTCTTTTTAAATGTACATCAGCTGCACAGCCCCATAGTTCAATTCCGTAATTGAGAAAGGGGTAAAGTGTTACATAATATACTAATTTCAGTGCTTGGCTAGGAACTATCTTTGCGAGCTGTCTGAGGAGATATATGGCACTACTGACTTTTCTGCATACGAAATTAACGTGGTATGTCCACCGCAAATTTTCGTCAACATATACACCCAGATAGACTACATTGGTCAAAGTTAAATACAACATCAGTCAAACTTCTGATAAACAAGCACATACAGTAATAAAAGATTGTGTTAAAGGTAACATTCAGAGAATGCTACAGTTACAGAAATTATTAGTCTCTCTCTGCGAAAGAGTGTGTAAGGGCATGTAGTCATAAATCCTCAGTAAGCACTGTGTGTGGAGCTTACAACAAATTTCACAGTAAAATCTTGGCAAAAGATTCAAAACATTCAGAAAATCCTATGATGTTCTGCTCCTATGTAAAGTCAACGATCAGATAGAAACCTTCATCCAGTAGATCTGTTTAACATACCTGAGTAAAGCAGACAGTAAGCCAAAACATTAAATTCTCCATTCACACATGAGGATCCTCCCACAATATCACTGTATTACCATCACACAAATTCTCAGATGGATAGCATTGAAAGAGTCACTCTCTGTATTGAAAAGAAATTTTAACTACTCAAACCAAAAGCAGATGACTATTGTCATTCAGCAGTTCCCCATCCATGCTCAGCAATTGTCCATGAGTAGGGTTGTAGGCCTGAAGCAGCATCCATGCTCAGCCATTGTCCATGAGTAGGGTTGTAGGCCTGAAGCAGTTGACTATCGCCATTCAGGGATTCCTGCTCCATGCACAACCATTGTCCTTCAGTATGGCTGAAGGTGACAGGGGAAGGTATAGTTACAGGGAATGTAAGACCAGTACCCCCTTTCCACTTCTTTTGCAGATCCTAGGGAATATTGTAAGCTCAAATGCTATGACTTTCCTGCTTCTATCAATAGGGCAAAATGGGTTTGGTGAAAACAATTTGTATGAAACACAGCTCCCTTTTTTCCACATTATCATATAAATATTACATGTAGACAAACAGATAAAAACCATCTACCTGTGCTTCCAAAAGATGTTCTGCACTGGACTAAATTGGCAACTGACAACCGAATGCACAATGACACATGTCTTTGCAGATATACAATTTGATCAAAGATTTTTAATTGGTGGGACCTAATATGTTAAAGTAGATGGCAAATGTTGGTTAGAATAGGATGATTGGGGTTGGTTTTGAGGAGCAGAAGGGGTGAAATGAAAGAATAATTTGAGAGTGCCTAGAGAAACAGCAATCAAACTTACTGCATAGGAAAATTTACTTTGGGGGTGAGACACTCTTGGTGCTACCAGCAATGTGGGTAGAAAGCAGCTGTCGTGTAAAACTAATGAAAGTGACCATTCTTATTGTCAAATTTATAGTTTTTGGTGTTCTTTGGATGTTTGGTGAAAGCTCTCAAGAAAGCTGAAAGGAAATGACTACCTCATGGCAGGAGCTATGGTACTCTTCAGTAGGGTCATAGCCTACCCATAACCCCAAAGTGGATTGGATTCATACATGTGTTAAACATTCATTTTCACAGAGACATTTATGGGAAATAACTAAAGCAAATCATAAGAGTTAATTGTTGTCATAGTGGCCAAGTTTCTGTACCATGACTACTATGAAGACAATTTGTTTTTTACTGCAGTCAGTTGCATTATTGATTTCCTTTTTTTTTAATTTAGTACAGATCGATGGTTTTAACTAAAAGACATAATGTGACTGACAGCAGTACAGAGCAAATAATTTAAAATTCACATCTTATGGAGAAAAAAAATACTTCCCTATTTTTGTTATCTAGTGACATCCGTTATGCCTTAATAGATCCATTGTAGCCAAAACATCACAATTAGAACTTGTTGTAGGGGATGGCCATTCTTGCATTTAAAAATAAACATGTCCATGATATAAATAATCATATACTTACCATGTTATCTGGTGGAATTGCTGAATATAAGTGCATTGGAACACACCAGACAGTTCCATTTTTTTTAGTAACAACAGAGTTTTATAGTGAATGACTAACCAGAAGGAAAAGCCAGAAGACAGCACAGGTTGCCTAAAGTGTGATAAATCCATCCAGGGATTTTCCAGATCAATAAATGTAAACAGGCAAGGTCAGTCTCAGAATAATTGTGTGATGCATAGGCAAAGGTTGGATAGAGTATAAATGAGAGAATGACTGACAAGCAGCTGGCTGCTGTATTTGTCAGCAGTACTCCATCAGTGGCCACGTCTAGCTTACTGCGCACTCACAGAACTGTGCAGACTCTCTATGGCTACAAAGCCTAAGGATCTTTGACTGAATGTCTTTATCTACTCGGGCTGGGTGGGGAAATGAATCACTATTAGATACAAAAAGTATACACAGTCAGATATACCTGCTTTTAGCTTTAAGAGTTTGCAGTTTCCAGTGTAACTTATGTTCTCGATTACAATCAGTAAATTAGAGGAGCAGTCTGTTGAGTACCGTGGAGTGAATTTAATACTGTTTCTCCAACAGGCAACTGTATGTATCCTGCTCAAAATTGCATTTATTTGAGAATTTACTATTCTTACAGTGAAGGAGAAACCAAAAAATATTGGATAGAATGAAGTTTTGTTAAATTAATATTACTATGATTTTATAAAATGTTTTACAGTATTATTCCCTAAAAAAAGGATGTAAGTAAACTGTGTTTATTCATTCATTCATCATGTTAAGTAGAAACCATCAAGAAGGAGATCTTTCACGGATGTGGAACAAGTCAAGGTGCAAGTTAAAGATGGGGGATCCTAGAAACTTAATCTTTATAGTGTACTAACAAAAAATTCTCTCTGTACTGTGTAATGCTGTTCTTGTGTATGCTATCTAAATGTATTTGAGGAAATTAGCAAGAATAGAACATTCATTGTCACATGACAAGCTATAACAATCATTTCATTGAAACATTGATGACACATCAATGTATACAGTTCTGTGCCTGCATAGTCATATAGAAATATATATTATACATTAAAAGAAGGTGTATGCATTCACACATGAGCACATTACAACATAAAGAAGGCTGTAGCTTTGAATAAAGTTGCTGTCTCTTCTGTTGTAGTATAGAGCTATTATTAGCTTGATGTTTACGTGATTACCGTGATATTTTTCGAAGGAATGATGCAACTACATCTGCAAATACCAAGTCTCATGTACATTAAATGACTACTTTTAAAGCTACTTTACAATGAATGCTGCTATTTGTCTTGTAGCCAACAGAACTTTTAAATCCCTGGGTCTAGTCATTCAGCTAATTTGTAGAAATAGTGGCTAATGTAGTATGTTTTTAATTTTCCTTGAAATTATTAGGGATTCCCTATTTCTTGAACGTTTTATGTTAGGTGGGAGTGTGTTGAATATCTTTACACCCAAGTAAATTACTACTTTCTGAACACTAGTCAAGGAGGGGAAGTCTACATGAAATTTATTTTTGTGTCTTGTATTGTGGACTATGTAAATCATAATTCAGCTGAAGCTGATTTTTATCATCAGCAACAAAAACCGGTAAGGAGAAACGTGTTGAAAAATAATTGTAGGCATCTCAAGATCCATGAAAAGTATTTTGCAAGAGATACAGTTATTTGTTTTTACACTACAAGCAGATTTCATTCATCTTCCTATTTGATATAAGATAGACATAAAAACAAGTAACTGAGCAATGCTGGGTAATCAACTAGTATTGGTATGAAGTATGCAGTGACATGCCCTATGATGTGGAGATGTAGATGTACACTTAAAAAAAAGTCCAGAAGTATGTGCTGGCAAGTAAAGTCATTTGTCACAACTAGTTCTTAAAACATCAAATCCGAAATGTGTGCTGGGATGTGTGGATAGTGTAAAGGTACAATAGAGGTATATCAATTTAGTATCAGTATTTTCTAATAATAGGTACATTTTTACTAGAAAGAAAAATAAATTACTTTTCTTTTATAATTTTCAGTTAAAGACAAAAGTGAAGATGAAGATGCTGCAAGGGCATCAAGAAAAGATGACAGCAGCGATGATGAAAGGAAATCACACAGTGAGAATGAAAGTACTATGGAAAAAGACAGGTAACAACCATCACTGTAATCATTAGCAGCAAAACTTTAAGGAGCCCTCATGAAGGCCTTTCAGTTATAAGTAAATATGGCTCAGAATGTTGATATTTTCCCCTGTGGTTAATATTTTGTATAAAATGTCCGTCTGCTATTTGCGTAAAATACCAAGTTATATTGTTATATTTACAATTATTTTTTCTATTGAATTTTTATTCCATGTCTTAGTAAAATAAATTTTGATTGATAGTGATCAGAGAGATTCCGTATGTGGATTTTACGTAACTTATGTTGAAAATAAGTATGTGATTCCAATTTTAAAGAATACCTAAATGAACAGCTTAAATATTGGGACAGATAAAGTGGACCATTTTCAAGATTATCAGAGTTTAAACAAAAGAGGTGGAACAGTTGATGTGTTGTGTGTGTTCAAAGATTCGGCTTTAAATGATAACTCTAGGAATATGCTGCAAACACATACATACAACTCCCATAGGGATTGTGAGGATAAGGTTAGACTAATTACAGCATGCACAGAGGCATTCAAACAGTTATTTTTTCCTATGCTCCAAACTTGAATGGAACAAGAAAAAGTCTTAATAACTAATACAGTGGAACATATCTGCTACTATGCTCTTCACAGTGATTTGCGGAGCGTAGATGTCGATGAATTAACATTTCCATAGTTTTATATATGTGTCTCACAGGTTTTCAAAAATATCTTCAGGGAATGTATTTGACATTATTGCGAGGTCTCCAGCATGCAGATCTGAATGAGTTTAGATCACTAATTGGCCAAGGCAACATTATAGATTTGCAAGATATTTTTAAATTGTTTTGCATATCTGGTCAGTAGCTAGTACACATTACACTGCATATGTACAGGGTCTCTCATTTAGCATGACATCCGAAATAACTTCTCATCCAGAAGCAAAATAAAAATTGTATCGCACAAAGGGGTTTAACTACGAGTGGGATATTAGCCAGCAGAATTGTTTTTTTTTTCTTTTTTTAAATAGCACCCTATATTTTTTTATTCAATAATGTTGTTTGTTAATTCCTATCTAGTAGCTACCAAACTTTTGCTGGCTTTGTCTTTTATATTGCTTGTGGACAAAAATTACACTACTGGCCATTAAAATTGCCTACACCAAGAAAAAATGCAGATGATAAACAGGTATTCATTGGACAAATATATTATACTAGAGCTGACATGTGATTACATTTTCATGCAATTTGGGTGCATAGATCCTGAGAAATTAGTACCCAGAACAACCACTTCTGGCCGTAATAACGGCCTTGATATGCCTGGGCATTGAGTCAAACAGAGCTTGGATGGATGGCGTGTACAGGTACAGCTGCCCATGCAGCTTCAACATGATACCACAGTTCATCAAGAGTAGTGACTGGCGTATTGTACCATTCCTGTTGCTCGCCCACCATTGACCAGACGTTTTCAATTGATGAGAGATCTGGAGAATTTGCTGGCCAGGGCAGCAGTCGAACATTTTCTGTATCCAGAAAGGCCCGTACAGGACCTGCAACATGCGGTCGTGCGTTATCCTGCTGAAATGTAGGGTTTCGCAGGGATCGAATGAAGGGTAGAGCCACGGGTCGAAACACATCTGAAATGTAACGTCTGCAGTTCAAAGTGCCGTCAATGCGAACAAGAGATGACCGAGACATGTAACCAATGGCACCCCATACCATCACGCCAGGTGATACGCCAATATGGCGATGATGAATACACGCTTCCAGTGTGCATCCACAACGATATCGCCAAACACAGATGCGACCATCATGATACTGTAAATCGAACCTAGATTCATCCGAAAAAATGATGTTTTGCTATTCGTGCACCCAGGTTCGTCGTTGAGTACACCGTCGCAGACACTCCTGTCTGTGATGCAGCGTCAAGGGTAACCGCAGCCACGGTCTCCAAGCTGATAGTCCATGTTGCTGCAAACATTGTGGAACTGTTCGTGCAGATGGTTGTTGTCTTGCAAACGTCCCCATCTGTTGACTCAGGCATCGAGACGTGGGTGCACGATCCGTTACAGCCATGCGGTTAAGATGCCTGTCATCTCGACTGCTAGTGATAAGAGGCCATTGGGATTCAATACGGCATTCCGTATTATCCTCCTGAACCCACCAATTCCATATTCTGCTAACAGTCATTGGATCACTACCAACGCGAGCAGCAATGTCGCGATACGATAAACCGCAATTGCGATAGGCTGCAATCCGACCTTTATCAGAGTCAGAAACGTGATGGTACACATTTCTCCTCCTTACACGAGGCATCACAACAATGTTTCACCAGGCAACGCCGGTCAGCTGCTGTTTGTGTATGAGAAATCGGTTGGAAACTTCCCTCATGTCAGTATGTTGTAGGTATCGCCACTGGCGACAACCTTGTGTGAATGCTCTGAAAAGCTAATCATTTGCATATCACAGCATCTTCTTCCTGTCGGTTAAATTTCGCGTCTGTAGCACGTCATTTTCGTGGTTGAGCAATTTTAATGGCCAGTAGTGTATTTGGGGTGGTCAAGAGAAATGTTAAACCCTGTATATTTCACTAACCAACAGTGTTATTGGCTTAATTAAATCTTTTATTTGCTGTGAAGAAGCAACATCAAAAGAAACACCTCCCACAGATGAGAGTATTAAAATCCTAATGGTTAACTGTCGAACATTCGCAACAAAGTGCCAGAATTTGAAGCTCTCCTGAAAAGCAGTGAAGCTTGCATAATTCTAGGTACAGGAAGCTGGTAAAAACCTGAAATTGATAGCAGTGAGATTTTGGGGGAAAATTTAAGTATATATCAAAAGGATAGGCAAGTGGGAAATGGAGGTGGTGTATTTGTCACAGTAGACAAGAATCTCAAATCCACCAAGACAGAAATTGAAGCTGTTTGTAAAATTGTTTGGACAAGACAAAGTATCAGGGATGTGCTTAAAATGATAATTGGATCCTTCCATCACCCACCAGATTCATCTCCTGATGTAACAGGAAACCTTAGAGAGAACCTCAGTTCACTTGTACATAAGTTCCCCAATCATACTGTAATCATCAGTGGAGACTTGAATCATCAAGAAAATTACAGTGTTGGTAGTGGTGGTTGTGATAAGACATCTTGTGAAACATTACTAAATGCCTTTTCTGAAAACTACCAAGAACAGATAATTCAGAACCCACTCATTATGGAAATATATTGCATCTAATTGCAACAAATAAACCTGACGTCTTTGAGGATGTCCCCATCTAAAATGGTATGCAGTTGCATACCATGTTGCAGTTGTGGTAACATTGATTACCAAAGTACAAAAGATAACTAAAACAAGTAGAAAGATATATAAGTTCAGTAAACTAGATAAAGAATTGGTAGTGTCATATCTCACAGAGGAATTTCAAACTTTTAGCATAGGGAAAGAGCATGTAGAGGAACTATGACTCAAATTTAAAAGATTAATTACCATGCACTAAATAGCTACGTACCCAGTAGAACAGTTTGTTGTGGGAGAGACCCCTCCATGGTATACAGTCACTGTAAACAAATTTCTAAAGAAACAGAGAGTACTGCATAATAGGTATAAAACAAAGTATAGGGCTATAGATAGAGAGATGCTGAAGGAAACGCATTTGACTGTCAAGAGAATTATAAGTGTAGCCTTCAGTGAATACGATAGAGGAGCATTGTTGAATTGTATTTCACAAAACCCACAGAAATTCTGGTCATACATAAAGGCTACATATTTAGTAAATACAGTCGTAGTCGCATTGAAGTTTTAGTTATGCAGTATTTTCCACGCCAGTATGGACAGGCCTGCTCGATGCCAGCAATTCTTTCTGTCATCAAGGAATGTAGATTTGATGTGATCTCTTTAGAAGAGCAAAACAGGTCATCTAGAAATAAAAATTAACAACTTAAATGAGACTTTGTCTGTTTTTACTAAATAAGTTATATTAATAGATAGCTGTTTGCCTGGAACAGTGTTCCAAAAAAATTTTTTGTATGTTATGGTTGTTAGTGGCACCTACGTTAGTATCCAGTCCCAAGTGAATGAGACAGGAAATGAAATTGAGGGTAGCAAAGCAAAAGCTGAAATGCTCAACTTCATTTTCAGATATTTTTTTTACAAAGAAAATCCAGGAGAACTGCCCCAATTTAATCCTCGTACCACTGAAAAGATGAGCAAGATAACTATTAGTGTCAGTGGTGTCGAGAAACAGCTGAAGTCATTAGAAATGAACAAAGCTCTAGGGCCTGATGGAATCCCTATTAGTCTATACTGAATTTTTGGCTGAGTTATCCCCTCTTCTAACTATAATCTGTCATTGATCCCTCTAACAAAAAACTGTGCTCAGTTCTTGGAAAAAAGCACAGGTCACACCTGTCCACAGGAACGGTAGGAGAAGTGACCCACAAAACTACCATCTAGTATCCTAGACATTGATTTGTTGTAAAATCTTAAAACACCTTCTGAGCTGAATCATCTTGAGGCAAGACCCAACTCGCACTTTTCTCGCATGAAGTATTGAAAGTTTTGGATCGAGGTAGACGGGTAGATGCAGTATTTCTTAATTTCCGAAAAGCATTTGACTCAGTACCACACCTACAGTTACTTTAAAAAATGTGAACATATGGGATATGAAGTGAAATTTGTGACTGGATTGAGGACATTTTGGTATGGAGGATGCAACATGTTATCTCGGATGGAGAGTTGTCATCAGTTGTAAAAATAACTTTGGGTGTGCAGCAGGGGAATGTGTTGGTACACTTGCTGTTCATGATTCATATTAATGACCTTGCAGACAGTATTAATAGTAACCTCAGACTATCTGCAGACGATGGAGTTATATATAATGAAGTACTGTCTGAAAGAAGCTGCATAAATATTCAGTCAGAACTTGATAAGATTTTTAAGTGGTCCAGAGGCTGGCAGCTTGCTTTTAAATGTTCAAAAATGTTAAACTGTGCTCGTCACAAAACGAAAAAACATAATATCCTATGACAATAATATCATTGAGTCAGTGTTGGGATCAGCCAACTTGTATAAATACCAGGGTGTAACAGTTTGTAGGGATATGAAATGGAATGGTCACGTAAGTTCAGTTGTGGGTAAAGCATGTGGTAGATTTTGGGTTATTGACAGAATATTGGGGAAGTGCAGTCAGTCTACAATGGAGATTGCTTACAAATTTCTCATACAGCTGGTTCTAGAATATTGCTCAAGTGTGTGGGACCTATACTGAATAGGACTAAAGGGGATATTGAACATACAGAGAAGTGCAGCATGAATGGTCACAGATTTGTTTGATCCATGGGAAAGTTGCAAGAACCCCCCCCCCCCCACTTGTACTAAACCTTCAGAAATGTCTCAGTTTAGCAGTTGAGTCCATAGATAGTGGTGTAAGGCGCATACATTATAACTGGCCATGCTTTCCCACCCACGTTTTGTGATAATTAAGCCAGTTCAAACTTGAACTCACTCAGTGAGCCGCCACATAGAGATATTTTCTATGTGTTATGTGGAGATGCTCTTAGTTTTATGTCCCCTTGCACAGCTGTAGCAATGCCATCAGATTCTGAAAGTGCAATACTACTGTTTGTGTTTTACGTAATGAAGATTTTTGTGTAAATAATTTTTACACTTGATGCTATTAACGTGTGTTTGTTTAAGAAATACCATAAAATGAACTTCTTTGCACAGATTACAAGCTAACTATTAACGGAACAAGAGTGTGGTCTACTGCATGACTAGACCAAAAGGCATCCTATCAACAACTGCCGACTGTGGCACATAGTCCGTGACTTGACAATCCAATATAATTCATATAAGATCATACATCTTTGGTTATACCAAAGTTATTTATTAATATCAATGTTTCTTTGCATTGTAAAATTACTGAAAGATAGTATTTATGACCTGTGGACCCCTCTTAATGTCTGAGTGGCAAAAGGCAACTTTTGTTAGCAAATATTTATTAATAACAATTAAATGATTTGTGCCAGATAAATGCACTTCCCCTACGTATTTTCTTGCTGACATCATGCGTGAGTGATTTTTACATCCTCTACTCATCCCACTGGCTTTGAATGCTCCAGATGGCCAACCGCCTCTGCTACTCAACATGGGAACCTACCAGTTGTTCCTTATTCCATACGTACTCCAGTGCTGATACATTCAATTCACGTATGTAAATGGCGAAACTAGAAATAAAGCAAAATGCACTCTTACCTGCAAATAAGCGGTACCTTACACATCCCGTTCGGTAACTACTTTTCAAAACTGTGATTTTTTTTTTCTCTCTCCAGATAAAATCAGAATTTTGGAAACATTAGAAACACGGTATGTCAGTTCTTAGGAGCCGCCATTACACCATAGGTCATTTTATTTTATGCCTGTTACTTTACATATTCTTGGCCTCTTCAAATATGATTTTAGTAGTTTGACAGAAATCTTTACAATGCAAAATCTACTGGTTTATGAAATCTTAGTACATTTGCACCTACTGAAACAGTTTTCCTAGCTTCTGATTATTAGCATTTGCATAATCTTTGAGTTTTGACTACCATGCTCTCCTAAATTTTAACTACCAAAATCTTTCAAAATATCACATTAATGTATATCAACAAAACATATTATACAAAATACTTCAAGTATGATCACAAAGGCAAATTTATATTAGCTCGACACAGTTACTTGGCGAGAAGCACTGTTAGTCATGAGCCAAAATTGTTGCTGCTAGGTGACATATTTGCATTGCTTGATGATTCCAGCCATAATTTGCCAACAGTGTCTCTGGTTGCTGACTTGTCATCAGGCTTGGTTATCAATGCACTTCATCTAGGGAGATGTGCTCAGAATTTCCTATGTTCTCATCATCAAGACATCAAGTATGAATACATGAGATGAAGGCACAGGGAGCCAACATAATAATAATAATAATAATAATAATAATAATAATAATAGTAAATTACATTTCCCAAACACTAGATTGTTTATTCTAATTAACTCTACTGGTTCTGCCCATGTGGCCAAAATTCAAAAATTTATTTTACTACCACCCTTATGAATTAGTGACTTCTTTTCAAATAATTATTATGTAATAAACAATTCAAAAGTTATGTGACAGTCTATTAATTTGATTAATTCTTGAAGAATTATCCTCTTTTTAATTACTATATTGTTTACTTAATTGAATCTTTAATAACAGCTGTTAACTGTTGGTATTAAATTATTTAGGTTTACAGTGTTTGTTTATCTATACTTCATAAAGGATCGGGTCACTATGTTTACCAATGTTGCAGTTGTGACGTGTATCTGTTTACGTCATGTCAGCCACATCACATAATCATCTGGCTTGGCTGTTTCATAATCTGTCTGTGCTCTGCACACATTGTAGCCTCTCTCCACCTATGCGATCCCTTTAACGTCCTTGCTGACGTCACAATACACCAGCACACCACATCCTCTCGAGGTTCAGTCAGTCCCTGCCTTTTTTATACAGACACATAAACTGAACATACGTTATTTCAAAATACTTATAACTACTTTCTCTCTCAACAATTTAATAGAACTGTTATTTACAATGTATTTCATGGTCATGTCTGTGTATTTCACAGCGTATATTCATTGTTATCTTACTAGAGAGATATTCTGTCTTATAATAGATATTCAGACACTTCAGAGTGTGGAGGCTTCCGTTCAGTTATCACAGAATCTCTTAAACATCGACTATATTGTATATGCTTCTTATCACATGGTGGGACTCTGGGTGTGCTACTTCCACTACATTAGGGTGTGGCATCCTACAATGGTCTTTCAGACATTTCATAAAATTTCTTTATTTCATCTACTATCCCTGAACCAACCTCACTCTGATTCTGATTCGCTTTTCTCAGGGAAATACTTCCTCTTTATCTACTTCCCACCAAAAATACTTGTGCATTATTTTAAGGTGGTGCTTATCATGCACTTTCCCTTTGAGACTATCCATTTTGTCAAATTTAATTTCCCTTTGAGAACCGTTTACCATTAGGGTCATACTACCATTTCCTAAACTGATAATTGCTTCATGGTCCACCAACAAATCTGTCCCTATTATTGATTCGGTACAAAGATTTGAGACCACCATAGCACTAACCTCCAATAAAATTCCTTGAACATTTATCTCTAATAACACTTGATTCTTTATTTTCTGAAATTCTCCTCCTCCTGCACCTATAACTATAACTCATTGTAACGGCAATGCTGGTACCTCACTTCTACCTCTTATTTGGTCGTAAAGCCCCTCTGCTACAGCACATAATTCGCTTCCTGTATCAGTAACAGCAATTGCATTAATTCCATTAATTTCCAGATTACAAATGGTTGGTATTCCTCTTTCCTATGTATTTCATCTTCTTCAAAAAGAACTTATCTATTACCCCCAAGACTTTCCCCTTACCGAGCGAGGTGGCGCAGTGGTAGCACACTGGACTCGCATTCAGGAGGACAACAGTTCAATCCTGCGTCCGGCCATCCTGATTTAGGTTTTCCGAGATTTCCCTAAATCGCTCCAGGCAAATGCTGGGATGGTTCCTTTGAAAGGGCATGCCCGATTTCCTTCCCCATCCTTCCCTAATCTGATGAGACAGATGACCTCGCTGTTTGGTCTCTTCCCCCAAACAACCCAACCTCAACCCCCAACTTTCCCTGATGAACCTCTTCATAGTCAGTGCCATATTACTTATGAGCTTGTGTTCGGACCTCTCACAAACTGCTCTCTAGTTTTCCCTTTTCTGGAGTCTCCTTTCTTAGTTTCTTTGTGCCCTGTTGTCTTTGTGTCTCATTTTTTTCTTGCTATTGCCTGTTACTGTGATTGGTTCCACCCTCCTCTACCATGTCTGTTAATGCCATTGCCATGCTTCTCATTGTCTCTCCCATTATGATTTCTGTTATGTTCCCTATGCTCATTATGGTTTCTGTTTTGTTCCCTCCAATTACCACTTTCTCTCAATCTCCAATTTACTCCTCCCCAGCCATTACTGGATCTTTTCTCCCCTGAAAGTGCATCTAAGATGTCTAAAGTTTGTAAAATATCTTGTTATCTTTTTTGATATCCCTATTAATTTTTCCTGAACACTGACCGGTAGTTTGACCAAAACTACAGCAATAAAGTCTTCTCACTAAGTGGCTTATTTAAACAGAAGGTCTTCTCGCAGAAGTTTTGAAAATAATCTTTATACCTATCATACCCGATGCCTAAGAAATTTCTCCCCTGGAAGATGCAGTTTCTAACATTGCATAGAGTTCTGTTAGCTTAGTGTGTGTCTTAAGAATTTTTTAAATAAATTCTTTATACATTTGACGTGATTCACCAGCTCCCATTCCCCATAAAAATGCATCTCCTTCCATTCTACTTTTAATACATCCTATTTTCCTCCTCTCATCCCAGTCTTCTGGTTTCTCGAAAGCTTTAGGATGAAGTTTCCCTTTTGGCGAAAAATTATGTAAAGTATGAACTTTTAAGTAGTAGTCTTCATTTGTATTGTTTCCATTATTATTTACAGCAATAATGTCTTTTAATTGTGAATTTAATTTCTTTTCAACCCTTCCAGCAAAGATATCAGTGCCTCTGTTAGTAAAATCACTGACCTCTTTCTGGATATTAGCTACATTTGTGAATATATCTTTAATATTTGTTTCTACTGAAGATATTGTATTAGATAAAGCTGTTTCTGTTTCATCTACTTTTTTATTTACATTGGAGATTGACGCATTTAATTTTTCAAGGTCCTTACTAAAATTGTGATATAAAATTTTAACATTATGTTTTAATTCTGTAATAAATTTACTGCGATTTACTATGGCTACTTCCCCAGTGGTGACTCTCTTTTTCGAAATTTTGAGCAACTGCCCACTGTTCCATCATAACATTCTCCATTTTATTTATTTATTTTTTTTCATCTGTCACTTTGAAATGTTGGTTAGTATTCCTATTATCCAACCTATCAGCTGAGTTCTTGCTAATTTCTTTCATAATTTTTACCAACTGTTCTGTAGCATCTCTAGCACTTTCCTGTATATTCCGTTATTAGTAGCTTCGAGTTTTTGGTTATTTTCTTCTAGTTTCTTGTTAGTTACTATAGAAGTTTCTTCTATTTTGTTGTTAGTCATTTTCAGTTTTGTTATTTAGTTTCCCCTTGCACTTTCCTCTAGTTGAAAAACTTTCAGTCGTCATTCTTTCCTTAGCCACTGTGTGAGTGTCTGAGTCTGCAGCATTTTCTGTGGTATCTAAAGTGTTCAATGGAACTTCCTGCCCCTTGTTACTTAAAATATCATTCATCCTGACTACAGGGCCTTCTTTTGATTTTACAAGTGGAAATACATAATGCTTCTCTGACAAGTCAGAGGTCTCCTGTGCCATATTCTCGGTAATATTTGGTTTGCTCATTTTACTTTTAGTTGTCATGCCACTTCTAAGTAACACTAATTACATACACCACTGTTCTGTCAGTTTAACTTACTTGGAAAATTGTATATTTTACTGGGTGCAGTAATATTCTGCTGCCTCATTGTGCGTCCCATTGTTTCCTCTGATTACGCAGCTTGCCTTGCCATGTCGGACATCACTGTCTTCTTTCTTCTGATATGATCTCTTCTTGACAATCGTCCACTATTCTTCACTAGCAGAATATTTTTACTCCAGTGATGCAAAATGTATTTATCGCTATGCAAAACTTATCACTTTATGTGACACACTTCCTGCAATGCCAACTCACACAGTTGTAATGTTACACATTCCAATCACTTCTAATGATTATTGTTCACTTAAGGAAAGGCAAACCTACGTTTCTAGCATTTGTAGACTTAGAAAAAGCTTTTGACCATGTTGACTGGAATACTCTATTTCAAATTCTGAAGGTGGCAGGTGTTTAATACAGGGAGCAAAAGGCTATTTACAATTTGTACAGAAACCAGAAGGCAGTTACAAGAGTCGAGGGGCATGAAAGGGAAGCAGTGATTGAGGAGGGAGTGAGACAGGTTTGTAGCCTATCCTGATGTTATTCAATATGTATATTGAGCAAGCAGTAAAGGGAAAAAAAGAAGAATTTGGAGTAGAAATTAAAATCCATGGAGAAGAAATAAAAACTTTGAGGTTTTTTCGATAACACTGTAATTCCGTCAGAGACAGCAAAGCAGCTGGACGGAATGGACAGTGTCTTGAAAGGAGGCTATAAGATGATCATGAACAAGAGTAAAACAAGTATAATGGAATGCAGTCGAATTAAATCAGGTGAAGCTGAGGGAATTTGATTAGGAAATGAGACACTTAAAGTAGTAGATGAGTTTTGCTATTTGGGGGGAGCAAAATAACTGATGATGGTTGAAGTAGAGAGGATATAAAATGTAGACTGGCTATGTCCAGGAAAAAATTTCTGAAGAAGAGAAATTTGTAAACATCGAGTATAGATTTAAGTGTCAGGAAGTCTCTTCTAAAAGTATTTGTATGAAGTGTAGCAATGTATGGAAGTGAAACATGAATGATAAACAGTGTAGATGAGAAGAGAATAGAAGCTTTCAAAATGTGGTTCTACAGAAGAATGCTGAAGATTAGATGGGTAGATCATGTAATTAATGAGTAAGTACTGTATAGAATTGGGGAGAAGAGGAATTCGTGGCACAATATGACTAGAAGAAGAGAGCTGTTGGTAGGACATGTGCTGAGGCATCAAAGGATCACCAATTTAGTATTGGAGGGAAGCGTGGAGGATAGAAATCGTAGAGGGAGAGCAAGAGATAAATACAGTAAGCAGATTCAGAAGATGTAGATTGCAGTAGTTATCTGGAGATGAAGAGGCTTGCACAGGCTAGAGTAGAATGGAGAGCTGCATCAAACCAGTCTATGGACTGGAAATCACAACAACAGATGTAGATTGATGTAAATGTTTCTGCTGTACATTAATGTAAGAATTGGCCGTGGCAAGCCAGCCAGTTGATGTAATATGGGGTAGGGAGGAGGAGTTGGCTGGCTACTACTACTCAAAGAAATGAAACTTTCCATGTGAATATAGGTATGTCATTGTTTTAATTGGTATGGCCACCAGAATGCAAAATAATAAGTTCTCAAAAGCCAAAATTGTAGTAACAGCTATTATGAGTAGTCATTGTTTTAAGAGCGCCATTATGAAATGGGATCTAAAGAGGGGGGGGGGGGTGAGATTGATTGTCCTTGGAAAATAATGAATTACTGTCTTAATTTGCTACTTAATAGTCACATTTGTTTTCCAGTGTAAACATATCCTCAATGATGGCACATAGAAAAAGGATACATTAAAAGCCCTTGAAAGTGAAGAGGTTAAGCTGAAAGACACTTTCCTTCCAAATTGTTTAAAAAATTGTAAAAGAAAGGCAGGGTCAAGATGGTCCACAAGCTACAGTTTGTTTCCGTATATTGTATCTACACAGACAAATCGTAGCAAATGGATCAGAAATTTGCACAGATCTGAGGTGTTTGCAAAGTTGGGGGTTGCATTTTTGACCAATTGCTCAAATATTTGGGAATAGGTCAGATCTGTGCAGGCAGATTATAGCTTGTGGACCAGAAATCACCACAAATCTGGCCCTAAAAATGTGTATGTTAGTTCAATCTAATGTTTATCATCTTTCTATCTACATTTAATTCTTAAAAGGCTGATACATGTCTTTGCTCAAGGGAGTTGATCGAATTTATAGAAACACAAGGCATATTCAGAAAGTAAGTGTACTAGAGTTTTACTTTTTTTTTTAGAAAAAGTATATTTGAAAACAAAATACAGGATATTTTTGATACACGTGTTGACTATTTTTCCACATAATCGCCGTCCTGTTCAACACATATAATGAGCCATGGCACAAGCTTCTTTATGCCCTCCTTCAAGAGCTCCTTCCCCAATTCAAAACCTCTTTCTGCACCTGCTTGTCAGTTGAAAAGTGAATTAGTCATATGTGCCTCCAGGGAGGTGGAAAGATAATCTGAAGGCACCAAGTCAGGAGAATACAGGGGGTGGTTCAAAACATCCCAACCAAATGAGTCCAAGAGCATTGTAGTGGCTCAAGGCTGTATCACGACGAGTGTTGTCTTATAACAGGCACACCCCTCTCATCAGAATTCTCTTCCTTTTGCTTTGGATGCTCCTTAGGAATATTTTTAGAGTCTCAAAATATAGTTAAGCATTGATAGTTCATCTGAGGCAGAAATTCAACCAAATTATGATTTTTGTAACCAAAATTGTGGTTTTGAATTTTTTGTCCAGCAGGAAAATGCTGTACACCACTGTGATGATTCTTTTCTTCTCAGGCATGTAATAAGTCACCAATATTTCATCTCCGGCCACAGTAGAGCTCAGAAAGTCCTCATCTTCCAATTGAAGTTGCTCAAGAACGTGCAGGTGCTATTGACCCTATTTTTCCCATGCTGCTCTGTTAGCTGTTTTGGTATGCATCTTGCACTAGCACCCCAGTGTTTCTGTGAGTGTGTCATGTAAGAGAGTTCTGGAGAGTTGTGGAAACGTTGTAGAAATTTTCATCCACTGCCAGTCAGCAGTCTTCACTAGCAGTTTCCTCAGTTTTTTGCACCTACTCATCAGCAGCCTTCACAGTACCTTCATCAATGTTTTGCACCAACTCATCAGTCAACATGGAAGTTCTTCAACTTCTCTGTTCATCATTAATATTTGTTCTGCTGCCTCTAAACTCCCGACACTACTTAAATACAAGTGTTCTGTTCATAACACCTATGCTATAACTCATTTTGGTTCAGAAAATATTTCTGTAGGTGTTATTCCTTCTGCAAGTAGGAAGTTGATCACAACACATAACTCACACTTTGCAGGGTTTCTTACCAACATCTTTCATGCATCTGGACACTACAACATGAGTTTATATACCATTGTGTTCCTGCAATGCTAGCTCTCAGTATTGCTAACACTCAAAAAACAAAAAAAACGCATCCTGTTATGGTCACAGTACACTTATTTTCTGATCATGCTTCATATGAAGGAGTCACACATGTTCATGTATGTAAAGAGCAAGGAATATAGCTGTCAGGGTAAGAAGGCAGTTCTTCAATAGAGAAAAAGAGAGCAGTTGACTCTTTAGCAAACAGGCATCAGTAATATAAAAAAAAAATCATTTTGGACTGTTTGCTACAAAGAGTTAAGCAAAGTAGCTAAATCTGTAACTTTGTAAGTGATCAGTATTTAATTCAGCACTGGCTTTGGAGAGGCTAGATTGGACTGTGTAAAAAATTGGGACCTTGTGCGGACACTGATGACCGCACAGTTGAGCGCCCCACAAACCAATCATCATCATCATCATCACTGGCTTTGGACAGTGCAATGGAAAATTCCAAATCCTTACAACTTTTTCCAGTTGCCATGAATTATAACATCATTGTCAACCTCTCATGAGGTGAGATTGCTTTTCTCATTTTAGTATTACACCATATTATGTGAGGAGTTACAAGCTTTAATAAATAATTGTATATTTCCATGTCCATTCACAAGTAATTTCACCAGTCTTTGAGTTCACTGAGTAAACTTGCTTTAAAAAAAGCCACTGTATTGACCATTTGGACCATTCTTCACATGTCTGACTTCCCGCACCCTACCATCTCCCACCCCCACAATGACAGAGTCCAGGTACGAGTGCTGACTGTAGAAAAAAATTGTCCTTCACAAGTTGGTGTCCATCCCAAGTTGAGTATAAAATACACTTTGCAAGAGCATAGTCATATGCTGCTTGAAGTCCTTCCCCATACCAGCAGATGGCTGGCCAGAAGTAGATTGAAGCTGTATCATTTGCACATACAAGATATGAGATGGTTTATTATATGCCCAATATCTGTGCAACAAAATCATAGCATGTAGTTGTGGACCATCTTTTTGCCTTTGCAAATTAACACTTGGAAGAAACTGAACAGATGTATCTGAGACTGCTAGTGTTTAGTATATTGAGCTTAACACTGCCCATTTTGATGACTCATTACACAAACTCATTGGTTGAGAATTGCAGCAAGAGAAAATTACTCTTCAGTAACTAGGGTAACCACTCACTGAAAAAGTATTTAAAAAATAAATTAAAGTTAATGTAACACAATTACCATCAGTCCTGAATTAGCCGTTTATGCAGTGATGAGTCAGAATGATCTGCAAGAAATGAATACCCGGTATCATAGTTTGCACAAACTACAGATACTGTCCAGAATTGATTTAGATATTTGAGGTGACTAAGTACATCTTGAAGTGTAGTTGGTAGTTTCTTGAATACACCATGTAGCAAGATAGAAGGATACCACATAAGATTGCTAGAAATGTTCAGGTGTGATTTGAAAAACAGAGATGAACATTCACAGTTGCCTTATTCCAGCCAATTATCATGTGGTCTGTGTGCTTGTAAGTGCAGCAATACATAACAAATGTTTTAGTATTCTTCAAAGCCATTCATAGGTTGTATCCACTTTTGGGGAAAGATACTGTTATAGGAAAGATTGAAAGTAATTTCAAGGAACTGAACCTAAAAAGGTGCTAATCTATGATTGTGATCTCCCCAGAATAAGAAGGAAAGAGAAAGGTGGTGAGCAGAATACTTCAGAGTCATTATGATGAAGAGGAGCTACCCAGGGGTGGGGGGGGATGTTGACACAGATAATCCAGTGATATAGCCAGAATTTTACATTATGTACTAACTGAGAAAGATATGTTTTGTGCTTGGAAATGTAGCAGAAGCTACAGAAACCAAAAGACAATTTTATTATTTTATTTAATGTCCAGTATGTATAAAGCAGACACCTAGAAAATTATTTTTATGCATTATAGAAAACCGCACCAGTCTATAAATATAAATTCATAATTAAAATAATATATTGTAATCTCTCTCTCTCTCTCTCTCTCTCTCTCTCTCTCTCTCTCTCTGCCAAAAACGTCTACACTCTTGATAAGTTCTCATCCTCGTTGGCTTACCATTTTGGAGCTGATCATTAATTCAGTTTGCATGTTTTGTGTGTGTGTGTGTGTGTGTGTGTGTGTGTGTGTGTGTGTGAGGAGTAGGGAAGGGAGGTTGCATGTTTGTTTAAGCCATAGATTTCGTGTTAAAAGATAATTATCAGACCCAGATGTTAGTAAAACAGATGTTATGTGAACAGTGTGTCTTTTGTTAATCTTCTTTTCTAGGAAACGAAAGCGGGCAGTCATTAGTGATGAAAGTGGCTCTGATGCAGAAATAAAGAAAAAACCAAGAAAGAAAATAGCAGCAGTAGCCTCTGGGAGTGATGCAAGTGATGCAGAAGGTGAAAGAAGAAAAGCAGCAAGTGAAGGAGATGATAGTGATGCAGAACCAGGAGGTATAACTGAAGATGACAGAAATAATATATTTGCCATGTTTGTACTTGATTTCTTTCCTTCTTCTTCTTCTTCTTGTTAATGGTGTCAATCAATATGGTAGTTTGAATGCTACAAAACCATACTTACAAGACTCAGATGACATTGCATTCAATAGTGTCACAGAAACCTTCCTATATTTTGATGGAGGGGAGGGGGCCGGGTGTTAACTGTTGTGGTGAAACATGGGGTACCAAGTTGCTAGGTGCCAAGCACTGCAGTGTGGGAACAGATTGAGATCATTGATTAATATGCCTAGCATGAAAATATTGTTCTTCTAAGATTCTTCTTGCTCAGGTGACCTAAATATCATTTTCAAAAGTTTGAGGTGGAGTGTATGAGAGTGCTTGAATGGCCGCATGATTAGTTCTGTAGTGAGAGAGAGAGAGAGAGAGAGAGAGAGAGAGAGAGAGAGAGAGAAAAGGAATACTGAAGAATGTTGCCAATTTACTACCTATCCCTATTACTCTTTTAAACCCACAGGACAAGGTTCATCTTTTCTCCCATCACAATAGACATATTGGGAATACTCTCCATGTAGCTAAACCTATGTTTCTGGTCCCACCCTGAAAAATTTCTGTATATGAAACACTGCTTCTCACATGTTTTTGTAGTACTTAGCATGTTTCCTTTCTGTTACCCAAATAGCTTTCACCAAACCTGCACTAATATAAAAACCTTAAATAAATATTCCAGGTACACTTCAGATGTTTCTTTGCAGATAACCAAGGCTAAATGTTGTGTTGAATAACTTGAAGCATGGTACTCATCCACTTAATACTCCATGTCTCACCTCCTCTTCATATGTGCGCTCCACCCTTGTATCTCAGTTTCTGTGTAGATAATACTTTGTAAAATTTTTGAAATTAACACCTCCTAATGCCATCATTTATTGAAATATATCAGTCAGTATTTACCAATAAAAATCTGAGAAGAGCAACCGAAGTTGGTTGTACCAGTAATATGGTTAGATCACGTAGCAGTGAGGAAACTAACTTTATGGTTAGGAATTGATTTGAGGAAGAGATGCTGTATTTACCATGCTGACTAATTCCCCCGTGTTGCTTGATGTAATTCTCCTCAAGTTCATAATCTTTCAACTGATTGATGAGTTTGTTCAAAGTTCATTAGTAAATATCTTTAGCAACTTTCTCCAGACTTTTGCCCATCCAAATAATTGCCACTGTTGTGGCAGCTGACATACAATACAAATGAATTATGCCTCATCTGTGAACCATGTCATTTCCAGTGTCATATACCTTTCATGCGCAGGATAAGTTATGCTAGGGAGCTGTCACTAGATTGTAAGCAGAAAAAACTTTCACCATGGTTCTGTGCAAAAGGCCATTGAAATAATTTTTTCTTGTTACTGGAGGTGATTGTAGCCCTTGTAGAGATGATCAGTAAGGCCAAGTACTATTTGTTTGATAGCAGGCTGGAAACTAGAAGTTCATGATCGTCCATTATATTGTGTCCTAGAAGTTAATGAATATGGTATGTTACATGATCTTCCAATATATTGTGTCCTAGAAGTTAATGAATATGCTATTGTTAGATAAGTATAACCACCCCCATTATAAGAACTGCAAAAGAAATACAGCAGCAGTAGAAAAGTTTAAGTGTACAACCATGTAGGAAAAATTACAGGTGAAATTAGGAAAATGTGCCCATATTCTTTGGGCATGTCCAACAAATTAGTCCCGGCAGATTGACAAGAAAAATTGTACAGCATTTTGAAAAATTAAAAGGCAGATCCAACTGTTGAAGTAAAGCTATATGAAATGGAGCGAATGCTAAATATGGTTTTGGAAACTCGAACAGTCGACTTAAGTTTATTGAGAGAATTTTAGGAAAGTGTAGATCATGTAGAAAGAAGACTGGTATAGAACACTTGTTTGATCCATTTTTGAGTTCTGCTCAAGTGTTTGGGTCCCCACCAGGTTGGATTAAAGGAAGACATTAAATCAGCTGCTAGATTTGCTACCAGTAGGTTCGGTCAATACGAGACTAGTATGCAGATGCTTCATGAACTGAAATGGGAATACCGGCAAAGAGGATGAATTTTTTCTCCTCGTGGAACACTGTTGATGCTTTTGCAGCTGATTGCAGAACGATTCTATTGCTGCCAACATACATTTCATGCAAGGAGCACAATGACTAGCAGACACTCATTTTTCCCTCACTCCAGTTGGAAGTGGAATAGGGAAGCAAATGAGTGATAGTGAACTTGGTGCCATACAGCATACAGTGCCTTGCACAGTGAGTATGTATGTATGTATGTAAGTATGTGTTAATTACACACACTTTATGATAAATCACAAGTTAGCAGGAGACGCTGCCTGGCGATTTCTTACCTATAGGAGGTGAGATTCAGTACTGAGACTTTCAAAGTGAGGAACCCTACAGCTGGCTTTTAGAACTGTTCCTTCCTCAAGCAGGAAAGGACAGAAAGGTTTTGCAAGATTAGGTCACTCAGGCCCCAAGTTGAGAGGGACCACCTCGGGGGAGGAGGAGGAGGAGCAGGGGAGAGAGAGAGAGAGAGAGAGAGAGAAGGCGGTCAGCGATGGTACTTTTGTCAGTACTGTGCCAGCTTTGATCTACATCTACATCTATACTCGGCAAATAACTGTGAAGTGTATGGCTGAAAATATTTTCCATTGTATGACATAGAGATGCTTCCCATTCTGTTCACAGATGGTGCAGTTGTGCTTAAATATCTCATTGTGCTCTATAATCAGCCCAGTCTTATAGCTATGGTAGCATTTTAGTGTTGTGAAATATTCCTCGATTCCTCACGTAAAACCAGTCTAGAAATGATAGGACAGAATGAGAAATAAATATGGATTAAAAAGAAGATAAAAGAAAAGTGGAATGAATGGTTCAGTTAAGAACTAAGGGGAAAGTAAAGCAATAGACGGAAGGATAAAACCAAAGCGGGGTGAAGATGGGAGATAAAAAAGAACCAGAGTGAAATTGAAGTACTGTTAGTGAAAAATAAAATAATGTTAATTAGAATAAAGGGGAAAGGGGGTTGTTGTTACTGTTGTTGTTGTTGTTGTTATTATTATTATTATTATTATTATTATTATTATTAGACTTCAGATGCATGTATTAGCCGAACTGGAATTTTGTTTTCTGAAGGTAAATAATGACCACCCACCCTGTCACTATGTAATTTGACAGTTTTCTCTTGCGAATTCTCATTTTGCTACATCAGAAATAATGGTTCAGGAAAACTATAAGGGCCGTTCAAAAAGAAACGAGCCGGAGATATAATTACAGAAACCAGTACCTGTGTGTTAGAAGTATTGATCCTGGCTGTTGAGACACTTGTCCCACTGTGACACAAGGCGGTGAATGGCTGTCTCATAAAATACCCGTGGATGCGATGTTAACCAGTTCCGCACTTACAGCTGGATGTTGTCCGAGGTTGAGTTTCTGCAGGAGTGCTGTGACTGTGTTGGCCGTATGAGGCTTTGCATTGTTGTGGAGCGGAACGAGCCCACAGGTGAGATTGCGTAGTCGTGTTGTTTTGATCGTTTGGCGAAGGGTGGTCAAGGTTTGTGAGTAATGTTGTCCCATGCTGCAGGAAGTGAATCAGAAGGGGTCACCTTGGTCAAAGAAGAACGTCAGCATATCCTTTCCTGTACTTGTGTGGACGTCGTCGTCCAACTGTGTGTGTGGAACTGGTTAACATTATCACAGCCCCGGGAATTTTATGAGACATTCATTCACCGCCTTATGTTACAGTGGGACACAAGGTGGTGTCTTGTCTTGGTTGTCTTTGTGTCTCAAGAGCCAGGGTCAATAGTTGTAATATACAGCTACTGTTTTCTGTAATTATGCCTCCGGCTCATTTCTTTTTGAATGCCCCTTATACATTGATTAACACAGATGTAGTTTTAAGTGCTTCACTATCTACACATCTTTCACTGAGGGACTGTCCCTATTCACTACATTTAACAGAATTGTTACAAACACAATTTCTTTTTTTTAAGCATTTGACCCATTTTTTGATGAGAAAAAGGTGGAACCTTTGAGCTAAGTAAAAATGCCTTAGAACAATTTCTTCACAGCTTCTTTATTAACTTTATTTTGCTATACTCAATATGTAGGTTGACACAGTTTTACTGAAACTCAGTTCCATGTGAGATTTGAAAGAAAATGTATATTGCTCCATAAACTCTTCAGGTACTATTTTAAAGACTTGAAATGATGAGTTCGACAGCAGAAGTACCTTTAAGAATGCCCTTTGTTACTGTAAAACATTTATTGGTGTCGATGGTCCAGCAATAAAATAAAATATAAGTTGAATAACAGGGAAACAGTAGATTCCTACTTGTGTAATTAGTTATGAACAACAACTTAGCTCATGAGATATTAACTTCTAAACGCATACTGTGTCTTCACTGCAGAAACCACAGAAATCTCACAATTGAACAAGTCGGCACTATGAAATATTTCGCACTTCCGCGACCACACGCAAACTGATCCGCTCTCCCTACTCTTGCCTGCAACTGTTGTCCAGCACTTTCCGTCCAGCACCTCCCATATCCTGTGCCCTACTCACATCGTTCTGTCCAGGACTCTCTCTGTCCTCTCCCATACTGTTCAGTCCTCCGCCACTTCGGTAGTTGCCTGCTGTAGTAACGAGTGCTGTGATTGGCTAGAGCACTACCGCCATGTCTTCAAGCCAATGCACACTCACAAACATAATGAAACACATTCGAAATACTGGATTTACATGTAAGTAAATTGAAATTAAATAAATATTCCTGTGGCTGGACCATAAACATGCTCTAACACATATTATTAAATACATAAACAAATCAAATAAGCATATATCAAAGGAACAGAAACAAAAGGTAGGCCAGTAGCCTAATGTCTCTGTGCTTTCTAAAACACAGTAAATATTTAACCAATTTCTTCATGAGTAGGATATGTCAGATATAAACAAAGACATAGACGAATCAATATATTTATAAGCATGCTGCCACCGTTTTTTGGTGTAACTATGGGGTACTTATGGCCTGACGCAATCAATAGTAATCGGCCACTTTGACCTCCAATAACTCCTGTACTATTCAAGTTACATGCCTGTAATTTATACCAATAGCTTTCTAAAGAGACCATTTAGATTTTGGAAATTCATTGTCGGGTCTTACTTGTATAATTTATTGTCACATACTAAAATTTAAACTAATAAGGATATTGAAAATCTGATTACACCATCAGAATCGTCGTGCAAATAATGGTAAGGTACATGTTCTTTTTTGAGGTATCATGATTCATCTGGCTGCTATTAATTTCTATACGAACTGTGAAATGGCTGCCATTAAGGTTTAACAAAGTCCGCCATCTTTGGTATTCCTGACATGTCGCCTTCATCGACACAGCGTCACCACAGAATTCTCAGCCACATGGTCCCTGGACACCGGCTAACGTTCGGCACCATGCGGCCGCCGATAACCCGCGGCCCACCGAGAGGCCCCAGCGCGGCCACGCCAACTCCGAACTTAGAATATTTTCAGGGCGCCACAACTTGGCTGTTACCTCACTCTTTATATATTGCTCATATGAAGTGTTTACTTCAGCCAACCCAAATAAGACAGATTTCTCTATCAGTGCAGTTACTTAATATTAAGTGTTGTTCATATCAGAGTTTATATTATGAACAAAATGTAGCTTGTAATGTAAGTCTCAGACAGGCCTAACAACTTTTTCACTGTTGTCTTTGTATCTGTTGGCTGCTTGGTGCCTCAACTACATGGTGAGTTTGCTCACTATCCCTTCTTCTTCTTCTTCTTCTTCTTCTTCTCTCTCTCTCTCTCTCTCTCTCTCTCTCTCTCTCTCTCCTCCCCACCCTCCCCTCTCCCCCTCCCCTCTCCCCCTCCCCCCTCCCCGCTCCCTCCCCCTCCCCCCTCGTCCATCCCCCCTCCCCCATCCTCATCCCCCTCTCCCCTCACCCCTCTCCACTGCCCCCTCCCTCTCCACCCCTTCCGCCCTCTACTTTTCTCCCCACCCCCCACCCCCCTTCCCCCATATATGATGCGAAAAACTTTTAAAATCTAAATTCTAGTCCTATTGTATTTCAGCCACTGCTGAGGCACTATTTGGAGATGCTGATGATATTAGCACAGATGAAGAAGCTGCAGCTGAGAAAGCAAAGAAGTCTGATGAGGACGAAGAGGAGCAGGAAGAAAGACGAAGTCGTGATGCAGGAAGTGACCAGGAACGAAGAGTAGATGATGATGATGAAGCAGCTGCTGAAGAAGGAGGTTTACCTGTCATAGAAGATGTAATTATTTCACATTTTTGTCTAATAATTCAGCAGTTACAGATTAAACATTGGGGCTGACAAGCATACTATATGTTTTAAGAAATTTTAGGCTTGCAGGGGTCATCGTTAACTGTACTGCACGATATTTCAACTGCACACCTACTTGTCATCCTTATGTGAGCTATCCAAGATTGACGTAGGTGTCCTCCATTCCGCAATATATAGTACACTGTCAGTAATCCACACATTCTTCAAGATCATGGTTGCAGACTGACCACATTACCTGGCTGCAGTGCCCTCGCCGGTGGAACTGCGGAACTCGATTATCCTCCGTGTGCCATAAGCGTAGCATGTTGCCTTCAGTTACAGCAAGTTGTGAAAATAACAGGGTTTCAAGGCATTGTCCAACTGGTATTCAATGTCACAATGCATCTGATTTTTTGTGATGTGTATTTCCATGGATTCTTTAATAATGGAGTCCCAAAAAGATGTTATTGTGTCCAAAATTATTGTTTTATGAAATTTCACTGAATGTTTGGTGGAGATACAATGTTTGGCAACTGTAGACTAACTTTGTTCCAAAATACAGTTGTAGCATTGATGCTCGGTGCAGTGTTCTTCCACAGTGTGAGAGGTCTGGCCTATATAAGCCATACAATACTGACAAGGTATTCTATAAATTTCTGTCTTCTGCAATAAAAAATTGTCCTTCATTGATTCTGGTAGATTGGCAGTCTTCAATGGAGATGGAAAACCATTTTCTCCTGAAAAATTGCAGAGAATTCTTGCTATTCTAAAGGAAATGTTGCCAACAAGTGGAAGAAAAGCTAGAGATTTTTCTAGGTGCTCTATTTTTGATCCACTTCATGGTTCTTCGTTTTAACTGGTAGTACCCTCTTAATTTGACATATAGAATGTATAGTTTCTCAGAACCCTGTATTTAGGTGGGTGAGCTGTGTAGGCAAACTATCTACATCTGAGACTGTATGAGCTCTGTATACCTGTCCTTCTGGTGTGCTCATAGTTGCAGCTAAGTGTCCCAGAGAGCTATCATTGTTTCGTCTAACCAAAACACCCAGGAAAGTTGAACTACCATCTTTCTCTAATTCCATAGTGAAGTGAACATTCTTATGAATGGATGTGAAAACCTCATTAATGTATCTTCTTCTTGGGACCACACCCACATACCTCCAAAATAGAGTTGGTTTGAAGGGCCACTGATGGAAGTGCTCTCTCATCAAAGTCCTCCGTAAAAAGGTTGGCCACCAGGGGAGACAAGAGGGCAACCCATGACAACATCGTCACTCTGCTGAAAAGATTCATGGTGAACAAAACCTATGTTGAGGGAAGATTTTGTCAAAACAAAGCAATGATGTCCACCTGAAACTGATTACCAACTAATGCCAAAGAATCTGTGAGAGGACATATGTAAAAAAGAGACACGACATCAAAGCTAACTAAATGGTCCAAACTACTAAACAGAGCGCCCCCAGAATGTTGACAAAATCAGCCAAGGTTCGTAAAAAATGTCAACATTTGCCCACCAATGGTGTCAAAGCAAGATGTTTGGCTAAGTCATATGTGGAATTACTGTTGGTCATAATGGTAGACCTTCTTTATATATTTTAGGAAGCCCAAAAACTCTTGGTGATATGCAGACATGTATTCTTAACCCCTTTATAATCTCTTGAGGTAATGAGAATTGATTCAGGAGTGAGGAGTCTCCTGCTGCACACATCCGGTAGGATTGTAATCAATCTTCCCACAGTCAGAATCCGTTAGTAGACCCTACATCTTATAACCATAATAACTATGACACAACAGTGCTGTTGTATTACCTTTATTGACTTCCAACACCAAAATTTCGGAATCCTCTCAGTGATTAATAGTGCAGCCTTTTACACATAGGTTAAGTTATTGCATTGAGACGTAGCTTTCAAGAGAGCACAGCAAGTTGTCCTTTGGGTGTTGCACAAAAAATAAGAAGAAAAACTTGTGCTCTTTCCAAAGTTCTTCCTCAGTGCAGCATTGCACTACAAAATCGCTGAGAGGATCAAAACATGGTGGTACTGAGTATGAATAAAGGTAGTGCAAAAGTACTGTTGTCTCATAGTTTGTATGTTGGTAATTGTATGGTCTACTAAGTGACTCTGCTTATGATTGTACAGGACACACGCAACAGAAGACCTCTGAATTTCTGAATTCTTCCTCATTACCTCAAGAGATCATCAAGAGATTAAGACCACGTAGTTGCATATCACCAAGACTCTTTGGCTTTCCCAAAACTCATATACCGAGCGAAGTGGCGCAGTGGTTAGCACACTGGACTCACATTCGGGAGGATGACGGTTCAATCCCGCGTCCAGCCATCCTGATTTAGGTTTTCCGTGATTTCCCTAAATTGCTCCAGGCAAATGCCGGGATGGTTCCTTTGAAAGGGCACGGCCGACTTCCTTCCCCGTCCTTCCCTAATCCGATGAGACCGATGACCTTGCTGTCTGGTCTCCTCCCCCAAAACAACCCAACCCAACCCCAAAACTCATAAAGGTCTACCTTCATTGACAATAGTAAGCAAGATTAGGAGCCTCATACATGACATAGTGAAAAATCGTACTTCTTTGCTAGAGGTGACATCACTGGTTTGTTTTGGTACTCTACCCGCAAACTATTTTATGTGCCGCCATGAATATTTTGAGCAAGCTGATGGCAGTGCTCTGGGTCCTTCTTCTCTGGTTGCCAACCTTTGAGGAGAGAGCGCAAGGACCAGCAGCCCTTCAGCTAACTGTATTTTGGAGGTATGTGGACGGTAGTTTCATAGTGTGGCCTCATGTAGAAGATAAATTAATAGAGGTTTTATCATCATGTCAACTCTACTCATAAGAACATCTGGTTCACTATGGAAGTAGAGAAAGATGGTTATCTGCCTTTCCTGGATGCCTGGATGGTTTGGTTGGATGGAAAAATGATGGCTCTCTGATGCATTCAGCTTATCATAAACCCACTCACACCAGTTTTTACCCACAATTGTCATATTGTTACCCACTGTCACAAATAATGAGTGAGCTTGAAACACTTGTATACAGAACTCTTTCAACTTCAGATGCAGAAACTTTGCCTAAAGAGCTTGCTCTTCCTGTCAGATTAACAGAGCACTATTGGTTAAAACCAAGAAACAAGGATTGGATAAAGAGCTGAGCATGCCAGCAAAATCTCTAGCATTTATTCCTCCATAATTTTCAGTCTGACACCATGATCTTGACATGTGCGCAGAATACTCACAATATACAGGGTGAGTCACTGGTGAATGAGCTGGCCAGGACACATCTCCTCCACGTCCAGTCCAACGATTTGGGAATTTCCTCTGCAACTCATTTCTAGCCATCAGCAAAAAATATGCTGGACACACACCGTGTTGATACCACATTCTGTTTCTTTCTCCTAAAGGTATTTCTTCCAATAACAGACTTAATGTTTCTTGCAGGAATGTGGTGTCTTTCACACCATTAAGATTTCCTTTGATGAAATAGGGGCCTATAATTCTGTCCTCCAGAATCCCACACCATACATTCACCACCCATGGTTTTTGGTGTGCAACTTGCTGCATTGCTGCAGCCAACATGGATTTTCAGTTGCCCAATAATGCATGTTATGCAAATTAACACTGCCATGGTTTATGAATGTAGCCGCGTTAGTAAATGAAATCAATTTAATAAACGTGTCATCCATCTGAATCTGAAGTTAATCCCATCAGCAAAATTCAGTGCTGTGCATACAATCCGTACCAGTTAATTCTTGGTGGAGACTTGTATGGTAAGGATGATATTTATGGCAATGCAGAATGCGAACAACACTACTCTTGCTCATGCCAGATTCCCTTGCGATTTGACGCGATCTAGCACAAGGATCTCGAACCACAGTGGGAAAAGTACCAGTTTCTGTTTCCTCATTACTAACTTTCATGTGCCGGATATGTTTCCAATGCATTAAAGATCCAGTTGTTCTCAATTTATGATACATATATTTAAATGTATGACATGTAGGGTGAGTACGATGAGGATATTTTTCAGCGTATAAGTCTCTAGCTCTCACTGAATTTCATTGGCATTTTCAGTCAATTTATCATACACATATTTAAATGTATGACATGTAGGGTGAGTACGATGAGGATATTTTTCAGCGTATAAGTCTCTAGCTCTCACTGAATTTCATTGGCATTTTCAGTAAACGAGAAGCATATCGACTTATTCTTGGAAGGAATAAATCATTCACATTTGCTTGATTCAACGATACTAGTGTTGTAGTGCAAAACCGTCGAATGGTCTTTACATATCAGTGGCACGTTAGATGGATAAATGGTATTCAGCTAATATTTACTATTTGCACGATATACGAGAGAGAATTGTCAGAGAATGCGCTTTGATAAGTGCTAAGGAATACCACTCAGTCCATGATAAGAAGATTGTAGCACCGCATTGTTACCGATGGTAATCACTTCGAACACCTTCCGTAAATGTATGTTCATGCCACCTTTGTGACCTTTGTTGACTTTCAAAGACCTTACTGTTACACATCATTGGATTCCTCTTGATAGCCGCTATCAGAAAATAAGTACCAAACTAGAGCATCCCATTTAAAAAGCAAAGTTGACCTTCATATCTCTGAAGCAACCCCACCTAGCAACAAAAAACCAACGTCATATTATGGCCCCTGTTGTCCCATGCAACATTTGTCCCACAAACTTTTCAGCTACTATCATACTTTCGGAGTTATTCTAGGTGGCAGTAGTTAGTGACTCACCCTATATATTGCGAAGCAGAGGATGACTTTGTAAGTTTTTGATGGATCATCTTCGGGTGAGTGGCAAGTGGCCAGTGGAAATATCATGGAGTATAGTTGACGACAATCCACTGCAAGCCTAGCATTCCTTCAAACATTCAATTTGCCAGGAAAACTTTAAAATGTGCATATTTATTCTGTGATTTAACCTTTATTCTTAAGGTTATGTGTTCTTCACTTTCAACTTTTTTTAGATATCTAAATGTATGTTTTATGTTATAAGTTATGAGAGTACTTTCTTGGCTTTTTCTAATTGCACCGATGATTGCTAGGAGAAAGTACAAGTTCTTTATTCCCTCTCTTGCCTTCAAATGAAAATCGTACTGGATTTAAACGACCTCTGTTGGCATTTTATTAGGTACCGATTCAATGTTTACTGGAAAAATTTGAAGAAGATAAAGAAATTCATGTGCCAAAACTGAAAACTGTGTTCAGATTTATTTCTCAGGTTTACAATTTTTGCACATATTGGATACAATATAGTTTCAGTTGAACTCAAACTGCTCTTCTCAAAGAATATACTTGAATGCATTAATTTGGTTGCACATGTCAATAATTATCTGATCTTTCCTTACAGTTTTGGGTTTAAATTTTGTAAGTGTTCTGTTAACATCACCCATGCAGAATATAACTTGCAACCAAGCCACGTCAAAAAATTGTTCATGTATCATGGCCTTTAGTTATTAAGAAATTAAATATTTATTGTGAGGTCCTCCAGGGCTATTTAAGAATCATTGTAGCCAATATCTCTCAGTATAATTGAACGAACTGAAATATTCACTTAAGCAAGCAGGGAGCTGAAATTAATCGTTTTTGCAAAATTTTCCATGTTTATTAGTTTGGCGCGTAATACTTCTTGGTGTATAATGCAGTGTGCATGAATCCTTGACCCATCGTAAATTTCTCTTTGCTTCTTTTACTGTAATGATACAAAGGAGTGCCTTCTGTAAGTATAGAAGTTAATTGTGATAGTGGTTGACTTTTTTAAGTTCAAAAAGCACAGTTTATTATATCTTGTGCTATAGTAATGCTATACAATGATAGTAGTTCCAATAATTACTCAAAAGTATTTAAATCTGTGCTACAAGCAGAAAGAAACACAGCTAATTTACATATCCCCAAAATGTTCGTACTCTTGTCAGTCACCAGAATAGCTTTGAGATTAAATGAGTTTTGCTTTGATTTAAATAGGAAAATTTCTGCCAGATTAGCCATTCTTTTTGCAAGTGTATTTTGAAACAGAGATGGTCACTTAACACCTGTTGTATATATGAATCAGTGTGTACATGTGTATGTCTGGATCTCCTCTTAAACCCCTTAACTGATATCAGCCAAATTTGACACAGAAACACCAGCCCTACGAACAATCAGCTCTGTGGAGTTTATAACCTACTAGCTCCAATAGGAGCAGAGATACAGGCCAAAACATGTTTTTCCATACCCTGGTACTGCCCTGCATGACAGACATGTTGTGTCATTACAGTATCAGCTTGCCAAATCGACCTGCTTTGCTGGACAGTCTACATGTCAGTGGCAAGAAATGGTTTTTCTGGGCCCCGACGTGTAGGCTGCCCTGAATGACAGGTGTGTTGAGTTTTTGTAGTAGTATCAACCTGCTTTACATTGCGGCCTGTATGTCAGGGTCGATTAATCATTTTCAAGCCCACAGTCCTGCATGATGTGTGCTGTGGTAGTAGTATCGATGTGTTTTATTGAACTGTATTGTAGGAGCTGCACGTGCTCGTAAACATGGCTGGGGGTGATTGAGATGGATAGAGGAGGAAATGGGGGGGGGGGGGGGGGGATGCATGAGCCAGGTGGAAGGTGTAGAGGGGTAGTGGGCAGGTGGAAGAGGAAGAAGCGGAGTTGGAGATGGGAAGAGAGATTGGGCGGAGGATATGGCCAGAGAGAGGGGTGTAGGAAATGGATAATGAGAGGGGTTAGAGGGGTGAGGAGGAGATGTGTTCAATATACTTGGCAAACTTGTACGCAGGCAAAGCTGCAGGGAATATGCTAATAAAGCAATGGAATCTTTAAATGAAAAAAAAAACTATTCCAATAACTTACCACACACTAAGTAACTTAACAAACTAATAAGTGTAACAAATTCATTCAGTTTTTCAGTGAAAGTGAAATATTTCATGTTAATGCACATCAGACATATCACTTCAAATAAAGTACTGTTGTTTCTTTGCAGCTCCTCACATTATTGCTAGGGTTGCTAGACAGTGAAACTTTTCTTGTTTGTACAAAGCAAAATGTTTTCTATTAAAGCACATCAAAAAAATCAATTTATACAACATACTGTTTTCTGGCAGCTGTTTGTATGTTCATTAGCTGTGCCAGACAATAAACTTGGAAGTGAAAGCTTCAGTATGCCTTTTTCTGCTTTGTGTACTAAAGCAGTGATGGAAGAAGCTGAAAGTAAGTGTTCGTTAAACCTACTCGTTAATCAACAAATGCTGATGGGCCAGTTCTTCAAAGTACCGGGTGATCAAAAAGTCAGTATAAATTTGAAAACTGAATAAATCACGAAATAATGTAGATAGAGAGGTACAAATTGACACACATGCTTGGAATGACATGGGGTTTTATTAGAGCCAAAACAATACAAAAGGTCAAAAAATGTCTGACAGATGGCACTTCATCTGATCAGAAGAGCAATAATTAGCATAACTAAGTAAGACAAAGCAAAGATGATGTTCTTTACAGGAAATGCTCAGTATTTCCACCATCATTCCTCAACAATAGCTGTAGTCGAGGAATAATGTTGTGAACAGCACTGTAAAGCATGTCCGGAGTTATGGTGAGGCATTGGCGTCGGATGTTGTCTTTCAGCATCCCTAGAGATGTCTGTCGATCACAATACACTTGCGACTTCAGGTAACCCCATAGCCAATAATCGCATGGACTGAGGTCTGGGGACCTGGGAGGCCAAGCATGACAAAAGTGGCGGTGAGCACAAGATCATCACCAAACGACACGCGCAAGAGATCTTTCATACGTCTAGCAATATGGGGTGGAGCGCCATCCTGCATAAACATCGTACATTCCAGCAGGTGTTTATCAGCCTGGCTGGGGATGATGCAATTCTGTAACATATCGGCGTACCTCTCACCCGTCACAGTAGCAATTACAAAAACAGAATCACGCATTTCCTCGAGGAAAAAGTCCCGATAACGGTAGAGGTGGTAAATCTAACCCATACCGTGACTTTCTCGTCTTGCAATGGAGTTTCCACAACAGTTCTAGGATTTTCGGTAGTACAGCTGCACTAAAAGCATCTTTTCAGGTAACGTCAACATGCTGCGACTGCTGGCGTATCTGATTCTCTCTCTCATTACAGCTCCTTTTATACATGATTGTCATGCGCAGTCACTGATGTTTTGCTGTCCAGCACCATCTGTTGGTCATTTTGTGAACCCCCCCCCCCCCAATAAAACCCCATGTCATTCCTAGCATGTGTGTCAATTTTTACCTCTCTATCTACATTATTCCTTGGTTTATTAAGTTTTCAAATTTATACTGACTTTTTGATCATCCAGTACATTGAGACCGTTGGATGTATACCAACAACAAAATTGTGTAACAATTCAATGGCTGGAGCACAAAAATATGTATTGTGTGCCATGGATCTGACACCCATGTTGTAAATGATACTGAAATAGTTGCATGTACTACTGTGAATATATACTAATGGAAGGAAATGATGATTCTGACAATGTTGTATTTGGATGAACTTCTTTATTGACATGCTCTTCAGGTTAGCTAAATCAATAGTTTAGACACTGCTGAGCATCTCAAACACATTGATTTCTCCATGCCAGTCAGCAGGGACTCCCTTAACATAAGTCGTGTGAAACCCAACTCTTCTTTTTTCACATGACATCTTGAAATTAATAAATCGAGGCAGTCAGAGGGTTGCATTTAGAAAAATATTTGACTCAGTGCCACAGTAACATTTACTACCAAAAGTATGATCATATGTATCAAATAAAATTTTTAACCAGATGGAGGATTTCTTGGTAGAAAAGGTACAGCAGGTTATCTTGGACAGAGAGTCATTCATAGATGTAGACATAACTACAGAAGTGCCACAGGAAAATGTGTTGAGGTCCTTGCCATTCATGTTGTATTTTCTATGCCTGACAGACAATATTAATAGTAACCTTAGATTTTTCGATGTTACGCAGTTATCTATAATAAAATACCATGTGAAAAAGATGCAAAAATATCCATTCAGATCCAGAACATAATATAATGTATATGAGTATTCACTCGGTAGTCCTGTGTGAATGAAATTTCGAATGGCAGTAAGCAGAAGAAGAAGAGCTCTAAAACCAGAACAAGAACACATCTAGAGCAGCATCTAAGAAATATGCCAGTGATGACGCCTTTCGGATAATAAAGGCAAAATGTATATGGCATGACAAATTAATTTTATTCAGTTTCAATTAGACAAATCCAAAGTGATAATTTTCAGTACAATATCCAGTCAGATCTTGATAAGATTTCAAACCATTGCAAAGGCTTGCAACTTTCTTTAACTGTGCAGAAATATAAGGCACTTCCAAAATCCATAAATGTAGTATCCTATGACTTCTTTATCAAAAATTCACAATTGCAGTCAGTCAACTGATACAAATATCTAAGTGTAAAAATTTTTAGGGATATGAAATCAGTGCATTCGTAGGATAATGAAGAATTACAGTATAAAGAAATTGCTTGACAAAACATTCTTTACCTGTCATAGATAGTTGTTCAACTTTGTGCAACCCATACCATGTTGAAAAAGAGCAAAGAAGGGCAGCACAAATGCTCGTGGGTTTGTTTAACTTGCGGGATAACAAAACAGAAATATTAAAAAACCTGAAATGGCAAATTTCAAGGACCATTATTAAGCGAGCTGTGCACATCAGTCTTGTTTACTCTATACATAGACCGGAAAACCCCGTGCCTTTTTGTAATCCCAAGGCATGCTGTGTTGATCCAGCAGTCTTTTGTGGTCAGTATGTTGCCAATTGCTCTTTAGATGTGTGATTCACGTACCAGCTGAAAACTTGTCATATCTTTTCCCTCCATACCTTCCAACTGTTTGGCTTAATGACTAAGTGGCTGATTGTCAGATCCAAAGGTTCAGCATTCAATCCTCCAGTGATCCTAGAACTTTTTCTATTTAATCACTACTTTCACTGCTGGCAATAATTGCATGAATCTTTGAGTCAGTTTGTAAGGAGTGCATGGAAAGTGCAATACATAGTGCATTGTCCACAAAAGAAAACAGAGACCGATGTTGGAGTGCCCGCTCTACCGTGCAATTCTAACTTGTTACATATGTCACATGAGAGGAAAAGAAGAAGAAGAAGATCGTCGGATTTTTAATGATCCCTACGCCTCTAAAAAGAATGGTATAGCAGTAGGTGGAAAGAAAAGCTAGCAGTTTGTGTGCATGGTGTGCAAAACTTGAGGTCGAAAGTAATTTTCACATGATGTGTCATTGCCACATAACACAGCTGGATGAAACTTGGTCCATTCGTAGAAAGAACTGCTGCAGTCTGAAAGAGATATGTGATTAGATGAACAGAAATTACACTTATTCAAAGACAGTGAGTAAAAGGAAGTGACCATGATGTGTGATGGTCCTCTGGATATTACAAAAGGGAGGACATGGTTCTTACAGGGATCACCGTGGATGGAATTCATCCTCTGCAACATATCAAACATATCAATGCGGTTGACAAATGCTGGACAGTCATTGGTGCATGTGGACATAGTGCACAATGTCTCCCAACACGTTCCACAAGTGCTCGATATGATTTAATTCTGCGAAACAGGCAGGACTGTCCATCCACCAAATATCTTTTCTTTCCAGTAGTTTCTCCCCTGCGCAATTCAATGCGGTCGGTCACACATTGTCATCCATAAGAATGAAATGAAGGCCGAATGCACCCCTGGAAAGCTGTACTTGGGGAGAGATACAGTGTCACAATAATACTGACTGGTGAGTGAACAGTGTTCGGATATTTGGAGGTAGGTATGCCCATGCAACATTTTGGCTCCACACACCATAACACCTGGACTCCCAAAGTGATCATGTTCCAATTATGGAACATGATCTTGACTGCATTATGTTTTGCCACCTCATATGGGTATGTAATGCACCCAAGAACATTGTCAGACATGATCATTTCGATGGTACAAGTGGTATAGTGTCAGGATGTGTAACGTTGCATGGGCATATCAATCTCCAAATCTTTGAACACAGTACATTAGTCATGTATGTTATTGTGACACTTTACTCTTTCCACACGTGATTGTGTTCAGGTGTGGATACCAGTTACACATAAGCAACAGTGTTCATATCATTACCAGCTCTAAAATCCACTGACCACAGTTCACATGTCAAGGTAGCAAATCAGCTATTGCTGTTTAAGCAGGACTTCCTTGAGTAAATTATCACAATTTATGAAACAACATTTCATTTTACTATAAGGGTTAATGGCCACATGTAGATTTCAGAAAATCTTGGTGACATTTTGCAGTGAGTTTGATACTCCCCTTTTTTTCCCTAACATCCCAAAGGCATGTTTATTCTTTACAGAAATAAGTGTGCCTGGAACTGCTTATCTTGACATGCTACCACTGTTATTCCTTTATTGCCTGAAAGATGGACCAGGGAACTTAATTTGGCAACTAGTTAGTGCAACTCTTCTCTGGCATAATTTTGTGCACGAGAACCTAAATAATGTTGTTTCCAGTTACCAGGTTAGTCTCAAGAGCCCTGATGACAGGACGTTTTTACCTTGCCCTCCACATTTATTCAGTCTGATATGCCACATCATTTTCTCCCTTGAGAATATGTGGAGATTTAAATGGATGCACCTAAACTATGACCACCTACCTTATTTGAAAAAGAAGATACAAGATTTACTAATCAATCATTCCAGAAAAACTGAAGTTTTTTTCCATTGTGTATGTCGTTTTCAGTGTAAGTCAAAATTAGTAACAGTGAATTCCCCCTGAAACTTCAATATTGTTTCTGGAACAAAACTGATACCATACTTTTTTCTCTACTGAATTCTGCAATATTATTTCTGTTTTTTGTAAATTTAATGTATGTTTTTTATAACAGCAGTTGATATGTTCACAGGATGAAGGTGAAAAAGAAGAAGAACCACCACCAGAAACAAGAATAGATGTTGAAATACCAAAAATTTCATGTGACTTGGGCCGAGAAATTCATTTTGTTAAATTACCCAACTTCTTGTCTGTAGAGACTAGGCCATTTGACAGGGAAACTTATGAAGATGAAATTGATGAAGAAGAGACTTTGGATGAAGAAGGGCGAGCAAGGTCAGATATTGATATTGTAATGTCATGTAATAGCTCAAGGCTGTGAAATGACAGTATTATTAAAACATAAGCTATTTTAAACTTTAATACTGATTCTACATGTGTAATTACTGTCACCAGATTAAAACTTAAGGTGGAGAACACCATTCGCTGGAGGCAAACTTTCGATAAAGAAGGTAATCTTACTAAGGAAAGTAATGCAAGATTCATTCGATGGTCTGATGGCAGTATGTCACTACATCTGGGATCTGAAATATTTGATGTATACAAGCAACCATTGCAGGTATTAATAATTTACAAATGTTTATATAGCCTTTTAAAAGGCCATCTTTTAAAGGACCACTGTGTTTTGCAAGGAAAAATGTGCTTGTCTTTATTTACTCATACGTACATTACCTGGTCAAATAATATATCTTTAGATGGGTTCTGCAAAGAACAGAAATGCATTGTAATATTAGAAACATACTTGTACATATATTCCATTGCTGAGTCGTTAATGTGCAAGTATTTGTTTATTCTTCCTTTTGTTTCAGTGGTGTTGTAAATTTGTTTGGTGTCATTTTTAGGGTGATCACAATCATCTCTTTATCCGCCAAGGGACAGGTCTTCAGGGCCAGGCGGTATTTAGAACAAAACTGACATTTAGACCTCACTCAACAGAGTCATTCACTCATCGTAAGATGACATTGTCTCTAGCTGATCGGTCACAGAAGACATCAGGAATTAAAGTGTTGTCTCAAGTAGGCTGGGATCCAGAGCAGAACAAAGGGCAGCTCATAAAGGTAAAGTTACTAGCAAACTTTAGTAAGTTATCACCAAGTGTAAAAATATATTTTCTTGTTTATAACAGAGTTGTGTTTTTTTTTTTTTTTTTTTCTGTAGCCAGCTTTAAGTCTACTTTCTTGTCAATAAATTATACATCAAAACCAAATACAACTACTCTTCTTTAGGTATTCCATGCAGGTTACCAATTCCAATCTCTTATGAAATTTAATTTGTCCGATGTAACAAATTTTTTCGGGCTTCTGTCAACAACATCGATATATTTGGAGAAATTCGTGGTAAACACTGTGCTGCCTTACAATATATTTGTTCACAACTGGGTTCGATCATTGATCATCTTTACAATGGAAAAAGAATGTTATAACTTCATTAGTCATACACGCTATTTAATGAGAAAATATGCCGTAGCTGACGTGCAAAAATCAAAAAAAGATACTTCATGCCATAATACTGGCTTAATCAAACAGAAAACATTGAAAAATGAAACCATGTGACAGCAGTAAGTGCATAGCACCATTGCTCATTGCAATGGTGCTGCAACTCATCATCTCCTCTATATGGCGAGTAGCAACTATCCTTTTCATAAATCTGATTTCTCTTATTTTATTAAAATGCTCATTTCTCTGTATGTAGGTGGGAGTAAGCAAAATATTTTTTTCATTCAGAGGAGAACACTGGCGATTGAAATTTCATGAAAACATCTCTCCGCAACATTTTATTGATAGATTTTATTGATTATAAACCCAGTTTGCTGTTTGTACCTGTGACACACTCTATTTCACAACAACATAAAACATGGTGCCCATTTTTTAGCTTCTTTGATGTCCTCTGTCAATCGTATCTGGTAAGATCCCACATCATTCAGCAGTAATCTAGTCAACGACAGACAAGCTTAGTGCATTCAAGCTTTTTTTAGTAGAGTTGTTGCACCTTCTAAGTGTTCTTTTGATCAAAAACAGTCTTTGATTCACCTATCCCAAAATATTTTCTAAGTGACTGCTGCAATTTAAGTTCATAATTGTAATCTCTGTGTGTTTAATTGCGCTGACAGCCTTGAAATTTGTGAGGTTACAGGAAATTATTCACAGTTGCAAATATCGGCAAGTGTAGAATGGAATGACAACATTGAAAATTTATGCCAGACTGAGACTCCAAAAACTGTGTTTATTAACTCTGCTGTAGTGGCACCATCATCAGCAACATTTCTGTTACTGTTGCACAGTGAGGTATTGATTGTGTATTGCCACCAGCATGCTTTGCATATGACTCATTTTGATTTTCTGCCATGTTTTGAGACAGAGTTTTAGTGTGGAAACTATTAAAAACATCTAGTATTGAAGTCTGCGCTAAATTTTGAGCTTCTGTAAAACATTGCCGTTCTTTGAGGTTTTGTGTTCTTTTAAATCTGGTGTGCTTTCTTCGTTGCTTTTGCAACAGTGTCCTGTGGAGATTTTTGTTGTTATGTATTAGCCCACTGATCTGACATGTTCACTATAACACACAGCGTGCACTCTGAATGGGGTGCTTCTTTAATTTTTGTGTAGAGGAGTTAGGAATTATGGAACAGCAAGAGAAATAACTTACAGAAATCAAGGAAAACATGAGTGAACAATAAATTATAAACTTTCAAAAATGAAAGAGACAAAAATCGAGAAAGTCAAAGACAAACAAACCAACATCAGCAGACAATCAGTGGGAAGGGTGAGTCAGACAAAGAAAGTTGAGAACTGAGCGACTGGAGAATGGCTGGCCCGATGGGAAATGGAAAAGACCTTTTTTATGAAGAACATAAAATGTAAATAAATAGTGAGTAAGATAGGGTATAAGTTAATAGTGATGTTCTGTGTTTGTGTTGGTTCTGTGGGATGTTTATTATTTGTTAAAGGAGCAGAAGGGAAAACGACAATAATAATACCAGCTTTGTGAAAGTGAGCAAATTTCTCCTTTTGTGTTAATTATGCTCTATAGTTATTTTTAAATACTGTTGCACCATGCATCCCACAGTAGTTCTACATTTGTATTAATTATGAATTTTATTATTGTTTTCTCTAACAGAAAGAAGAGGAACGCCTTCGCGCTTCAATGCGTAGAGAGAGTAAGCAGAAGAGGATACGAGAAAGAGGAGCCACTCGTGGTCTAAGCACAAGTTACCTGGAGCCAGATAATCGTGAAGAAGAAGGCTCTGAAGATGAAGGAGCCATTTCTCTTGCTGCCATTAAAAGCAAGTACAAGAAAGGTGGTGCATCAGCAAAAGGTATCTATCCACAACAATAGTCGTGACTGATTTCTTTGAATTCCTTTGTTTTATACAGAAATTTGTGGAATGCCTAGTGTTTTAAAATTCATTCAGAAGTGCTGCAAAGAATGTTTGTGATATACAGGGTGACAGTTGAGTACCTGGGTGCAACAAGAGTGTTAGTGGAAAAATGCCGTATTGAGATAAATAGCCTCAAAGTTTTGAATGTATAGGAATCATTTAATAAAACACCAACACACTGAGAGACAGATTTATTGACAAGAATATGCAAATGTCTAGTGTTTTGGCAAAACATCCAGTCGTATTTAATGATACAAATATAAATATTGACATTTATAGAAACTCAATTAATGCTGTTATTGCATAGAATACATATCATTCGGCCTCTTTGTTTTACAAATGTTCTAGCTATAATATTTTTAGGGTTACTGCGCAACCTTTAGTCCTCAGATTATGATACAACATCTGCCATGTTATTTGGGGCATCATTAATCACACATTCCGTGTTTAGGACACAAGTAAGCCACTCAGCATTTTGTGGTTTCAAAAATTTGCATAATGATAATACAGCTTATTTTTTTAGCAATATTTTCTCCTGGTATAGGCTCATTTCTCAAATTAAGGTCAGTGAAACTTACAAAAGGGGAACTATGATTGAAAATAGTAAATGGTTGATATACTGGAGTATATGTGACCCTGATACCACACCCCTTGGAGAGTAGTGTAGACGACATTATTTCTGAATGCTAAATCTGTAACCGTTGGCACGTGTTGTCTTAAAAAACATTGGAGCAAGAGCCTTTGACCAGTCTTTTATCAGGGAAGCAGCATTAATTACATTAAATGGTTTGGGGTACACTCTACATTCTTCCATCATTTTCACATATTCAGTAGAAACTTCTGTATTTTCAACCCTCTTTACCAGCGTACCACATTTTCCAAAATTTCGGTTGCAATGGTTGTAGGAGTGACTCCTAACAAGGAAGATATGTTCAATTTCAATCTTAAAATGTTTGTCCAACCATGATGAAAACATAACGACAGTAATATTCTTGTTCTGTCCACAACATCAATTGGAAAAAAACACAATTTTCTTCACGTTCACATATATGGCCAACATTTTCTGAATAAAATCACACTAACATGGACACACAGACTGTGGGTTTTTTCTTTCTTCTATTTCCAAGAAATATTAGTACCATCATTATGGCAATGAATATTAAAATTATACAACCAAAGAAGTTGTATATGAAACTGGGATGTTACATTTAATTTAGGTATAGGCAAGTTCTGGGCATAATCAAATTCTAGAAAAAAAAATAATATCGTCAGAGACAGATTTAATTTCTTCCATTAAATCTGCCTTCAAAGATTGATATACTTTGGCACATGACTTACATTGGTCATCAGGATTTTTTGCTAAAATCACGTCACACTCAGCACAAAAATCACACCATCTGACCTCAGTTGCCTAAAAGAATATTGACTGTGTTCCCTCCAATACCTGTGGTAAGTGCTGTACTTCATTTTGAGTGGTTTCCCCTCTAACTCATAAAAATGTTGCCTAAAGCACATATAAAGTTTATGAACAGTTAATTCAGGATTATCAAAATACATCCTTTTGGTTCTGGCACTGCTGTAGTGGGACTCCTTATGAGGGAACTGGGACCAATGTTCTTCAACAAGATGCCAACATTTTTTTTTCTATCTTATTGGGCCAATTACGGTATTTAGCCCTTTTGTCTTCAGGAATAGCACCTGGGACATAACAGAACCACCCCAAATAATTTTTATTGTATCAGATTATTGAAGAAAATATTACAGACCTTAAAACAATATTTGTGACATGGATAAGTCAGTGTTAACATAATATACCTATCTTTAGCTCTGCAGATGACGAAGAAATTGAAGAAATGTATGATGAAATAAAAGAAATTATTCAGATAGTAAAGGGAGACGAAAATTTAATAGTCATGGGTGACTGGAATTCGAGTGTAGGAAAAGGGAGAGAAGGAAACGTAGTAGGTGAATATGGATTGGGGCTAAAAAATGAAAGAGGAAGCCGCCTGGTAGAATTTTGCACAGAGCACAACATAATCATAGCTAACACTTGGTTTAAGAATCATGAGAGAAGATTGTATACATGGAAGAACCCTGGAGATACTAAAAGGTATCAGATAGATTATATAATGGTAAGACAGAGATTTAGGAACCAGGTTTTAAATTGTAAGACATTTCCAGGGGCAGATGTGGACTCTGACCACAATCTATTGGTTATGACCTGTAGATTAAAACTGAAGAAACTGCAAAAAGGTGGGAATTTAAGGAGATGGGACCTGGATAAACTGAAAGAACCAGAGGTTGTACAGAGTTTCAGGGAGAGCATAAGGGAACAATTGACAAGAATGGGGGAAAGAAATACAGTAGAAGAAGAATGGGCAGCTTTGAGAGATGCAGTAGTAGTGAAGGCAGCAGAGGATCAAGTAGGTAAAAAGACGAGGGCTAGTAGAAACCCTTGGGTAACAGAAGAAATATTGAATTTAATTGATGAAAGGAGAAAATATAAAAATGCAGTAAATGAAACAGGCAAAAAGGAATACAAACGTCTCAAAAATAAGATCGACAGGAAGTGCAAAATGGCTAAGCAGGGATGGCTAGAGGACAAATGTAAGGATGTAGAGGCTTATCTCACTAGGGGTAAGATAGATACTGCCTACAGAAAAATTAAAGAGACCTTTGGAGAGAAGAGAACCACTTGTATGAACATCAAGAGCTCAGATGGAAACCCAGTTCTAAGCAAAGAAGGAAAAGCAGAAAGGTGGAAGGAGTATATAGAGGGTCTATTCAAGGGCAATGTACTTGAGGACAATATTATGGAAATGGAAGAGGATGTAGATGAAGATGAAATGGGAGATACGATACTGCGTGAAGAGTTTGACAGAGCACTGAAAGATCTGAGTTGAAACAGGGCCCCAGGAGTAGACAACATTCCATTAGAACTACTGATGGCCTTGGGAGAGCCAGTCATGACAAAACTCTACCATCTGGTGAGCAAGATGTATGAGACAGGCGAAATACCCACAGACTTCAAGAAGAATATTATAATTCCAATCCCAAAGAAAGCAGGTGTTGACAGATGTGAAAATTACCGAACAATCAGTTTAATAAGCCACAGCTGCAAAATACTAACACGAATTCTTTACAGACGAATGGAAAAACTGGTAGAAGTGGACATCGGGGAAGATCAGTTTGGATTCCGTAGAAACACTGGAACACGTGAGGCAATACTGACCTTACGACTTATCTTAGAAGAAAGATTAAGGAAAGGCAAACCTACGTTTCTGGCATTTGTAGACTTAGAGAAAGCTTTTGACAATGTTGACTGGAATACTCTCTTTCAAATTCTAAAGGTGGCAGGGGTAAAATACAGGGAGCGAAAGGCTATTTACAATTTGTACAGAAACCAGATGGCAGTTATAAGAGTCGAGGGACACGAAAGGGAAGCAGTGGTTGGGAAGGGAGTAAGACAGGGTTGTAGCATCTCCCCAATGTTATTCAATCTGTATATTGAGCAAGCAGTAAGGGAAACAAAAGAAAAATTCGGAGTAGGTATTAAAATCCATGGAGCAGAAATAAAAACTTTGAGGTTCGCCGATGACATTTTAATTCTCTCAGAGACAGCAAAGGACTTAGAAGAGCAGTTGAATGGAATGGACAGTGTCTTGAAAGGAGGATCTAAGATGAACATCAACAAAAGCAAAACGAGGATAATGGAATGTAGTCGAATTAAGTCGGGTGTTGCTGAGGGAATTAGATTAGGAAATGAGACACTTAAAGTAGTAAAGGAGTTTTGCTATTTGGGGAGCAAAATAACTGATGATGGTCGAAGTAGAGAGGATATAAAATGTAGACTGGCAATGGCAAGGAAAGCGTTTCTGAAGAAGAGAAATTTGTTAACATCGAGTATAGATTTAAGTGTCAGGAAGTCATTTCTGAAAGTATTTGTATGGAGTGTAGCCATGTATGGAAGTGAAACATGGACGATAACCAGTTTGGACAAGAAGAGAATAGAAGCTTTCGGAATGTGGTGCTACAGAAGAATGCTGAAGATTAGATGGGTAGATCACATAACTAATGAGGAAGTATTGAATAGGATTGGGGAGAAGAGAAGTTTGTGGCACAACTTGACCAGAAGAAGGGATCGGTTGGTAGGACATGTTCTGAGGCATCAAGGGATCACCAATTTAGTATTACAGGGCAGCGTGGAGGATAAAAATCGTAGAGGGAGACCAAGAGATGAATACACTAAGCAGATTCAGAAGGATGTAGGTTGCAGTAGGTACTGGGAGATGACGAAGCTTGCGCAGGATAGAGTAGCATGGAGAGCTGCATCAAACCAGTCTGAGGACTGAAGACCACAACAACAACAACAACCTATCTTTATTGTATTTTGTACTGATCTTGGCCTCATTTCAGAAATCTGCAGCACGGATCATAAAAATTAATGGCAAACTGTTTTTACTAATCCATTATGTTTTACTGTATACGTCCAATAATAGTTCCTTTTTGTGCTTCAGGATTGAGAGATGTAGTTTGATTTTCCTGTTTTGATATGTATCCCATAAAGATCACATCCTGAAGTACTGTGTCACTACTATCCCAAAATGCAACAAACAGTTGCTTCTGTTGATCGATTTGTAAACTCTGACAGCACCTAGAATAGGTTGTAACAAATATAGACTATGATATAAAAATAAGCAGAACTGTATAATACTAAACTTTGTCCACTTGAAGATATGGCAAAGAAAAATCAACAAACATGATTCAACTGGCTTGAACTACTTGGCTGATATTTTCTTTCTTGTGTGTACAGATTTATACATATTGCCAGAATTTTGAAGCTTCTTAGTAATATTTTGTTTCCACCCTTCCGAATTGCATTGTCATTTTAACCCTACACAGTTACTGTCATTGTCATCAACTATAATGTCTTCTTCCGAAGCAACATGTTCATCACTTGTTGTCCATCTTCACCATGTGGCCATGCCGCATGCGTGAACAATGAACTAAACTCTTGGGTGCAACAAAAGCATTTCACATGATCTTCTTTCCAAAGAGCGTGGAGGTTTTGGAAGATGATTTCATCTACATTGTCCAAAGTGATCTGATTTCGACAAGATGTGGTTCATGCAAGATGGAGTGCAACCCCATCAAAGCAGGAGAGAGTTTCATGTCCTGGAGGAGCACTTTGAGGACCGCATTCTCGCTATGGGGTACCCAGAAGCCACTGGCACGGACCTTGATTGGCTGCCATATTCTGTGGATATGAACTTGTGTAACTCTTTTTGCGGGGTTATTTTAAAGACATGGTTTACAGCAATAACCTCAAAACCATTGCTAAGTTGAAAACAGCTTTTCAGGAGGTCATCCACAGCATCGATGTTCTGATACTTTAGCAGGTCATACAGAATTTCACTATTCGGCTGCGCCACATCACCACCAATGATGGCAGGCTTATCGAACATGTGATAACCTAAATCCGAATATCTGTAGTGATGTTTACATGTCGAATAAAGTGTGTGCATACCATAGATTGTAACTAACTTACTTTTTTTTATGTAATTCAATAGTTGTCACCCTGTATGTACTTGAGTGATATTCTAAAAAAAAATCTAATAACTTAAACTTTTTTCTCAGCCGATAAACCACCAATATATTCATCTGATGAAGAAGGATCAGATTTTGAAGCCAGGCGAGCAAAGAAGTTGGATAAGGCTAAAGCACTTAAAGATTCAGATGAGGAATCGGAGCAGTCGGCATCAGGATCTGAACAAGCCTCTGGATCTAGTTCCGGATCTGGAGGTGAAGAACAGCAAAACAATAAGGATGAAGACCAGTCTGGTGGAAGTGCCGCTGATGATGATTAACTCTGTAACAGTGAAGCAAGTGCAAACTCCTCTTTGTATATAATTTTAAGTGAGGGTGAACTTGAGATGGGCAGCAGATACGTGCCAAAGGACCATGTGAAATACATTGACTTTAAAAGACACAGAATAAGAATTATTGATTGGTACCTTTGTGTGAGGTATATGCTAATAACCGTTTTGACCTTAGTGCTTGTGTTGTTTCACACTGTATTACTGTGATCAGTGCTTAAGTTATATTTGATAAACTTTTGACTGTGGTATTTTAATTTCCAAGTTATCTGAATGTATCTTGCTGAAAGTCCACAAATGACATTATGGTAAAATCTGAATTGCTAGGAATGTGATAATTATTGTTCTTATTTATTTACTAAATTTGTATAAGCATATTATGTGTCTCCGTTGATGATTTGCATTGGTTTCTAAATGTCATACCATACTTGATTGTTTTCATTCAGAATATTTTATCCCACTGTAGAGCTTGTGAAAAGATGATAATCCTTTATTAAGCTAGAGCAGGCTCGTCCAAACTGTGCCCCTGGGGCTCTAATGCCCGCGATCGCCTGAGGCCAGCACCCCGGGGCAAATTCGTATGTTGTTGCAGTGGCCGAGTCATGTCGCTTAGCTGACAGTGTGGACTGCCCGCCATGCCACTGTACGCGCGCTTCGTACGGAAGACAGACCGCCGCGCCAGCAGAGGTCAAAAGCATTTATACTACCCAAAGCCATCAGTCAACAGTCGTAAGGCTACAGTGGATCGAGATGGATGGTCAGCAGCAGCAGACAAAAATGGAGGAGCAGCACGTCCGCACTATTTAAACCCGAGTGAGAAGTTAATTTCTTTTGTACTGCTGTCCAAAATCATGCCAACTGTTTAATACGCCATTGAAATATCATGTATTTAAAAAAAGTACTCTATGAAATGGCACTTTAATACCTGTCACAAAGATCAGTTCGAAAATTTGCCATAAGAGGAACACCAGTCAAGGCTTGAAGAACGGAAAGAAAGTTTCAAGCAGCATTGCAGAGAAGGATGTATTTCCTATCGTATGACTCTTTATTATTTATAAGGATGATAAATAATACTATATTTTATAATCTGATGTGCCATTTAGCAATGTGCCAGTTATCGAATATCAGATTGTCAGCGACAAGGAAAACTTCTTTTTGGTTAATTTTATATATTTGGGTTGCATTAAATCGCATCGCGTATTACCAGAAGAGTTTGAAAACAGATTTTTGGAGATAAGTGAGCTTCAGCTGGCCTTAGATATATTTGTTCGCCCGTTTTCCCTTCGGGCAGAGAACGTCTCACAAGTGTTTCAACTAGAGCTGATTGACCTATAGTATGATACCTGCCTGAAGGACCGCTTTCTTACGTATAAAATTTTGGATGTTTTTTACAGTTGTTTTCCATGAGAGAAGTATTGCACATTGCACGCAGTCAAAGTTCTCTCAATGTTTGGTTCCACATATATTTGGGAGCACTTTTTCTCCCTTTTAAAGCTTGTTAAAACTAAGAATCGTTCACTACTTAGTGATTAAAATTTGACTAATTCTTGGAGGTTAGCAATCTCCCGGAATACTGTACCAAACCTGGACAAAGTCTTTTCCTCGCAAAAGAAAAATGTGTAAAATGTTAATGGTCTTCTTTAACAATGTTGACTGTAAGGATTAAAGGTCTTTATAACCTTAATTCTATTTTTAATAAGTTTTCAAATTTGGTCAGTTAAAATTATTGTGCACAAAACAGCAAACAAGGGATGCAATGTCTAAACTCTGAAAAGGGATACAAAAATCTGCAGCACAAAGTAGCCCTACAACAAAAAATATTTACTTGTAATTACTAACAGTAAGAATGAGACTCTATATCCCTTACCCAAAATTATCTCTAAAATAAAATATTTATGACACTAGTTCTTATAAGAAATTGATTTATCTTTCAGAAGATGCCTACTGTACACATGACGAGTGTGCATGTGCGGTTCTAATAGAATCAACCAGAGGATCAGAAAACTATTAAGTTGTTCTTCAGTTCTTATTTTGGATATTGTTTTCTGAAGCTTTGCATAGTAATTCTGCCACACAAACAGTAATTGTTACCTTCCTCCGTTTTTGTGTTTACATTGGATGTGACTTCGGCACAGTCCAGCGCAGAGCAGTGCTGTGCGGTCTCACTCGCTCCGTGGCTGTCTCTCTCGCTCCTATACCGACGCTAACGACACGTGGTCACATACAGGGCGCTGAACTACACTGCCTTGTGCCCGCGGGGTGCGGCTGAGCCCACCGAGCGCAATTCTTGGATGAGCCTGAGCTAGAGCATGAACACACACACACACACACACACACACACACACACAAAAAAAAGCACGCGCTCTCCACCATGCCAGCTGGATACAATGCTGGGATTGCATTGTTGTCAGGTGGGGTGGAAGGAGAGAGAAGCGGTAGGCGAGAAAAGGGGTTGAGGTTGGGTGGCTAGTGACTTGGAGGGAGGCAGCAAGTTTGCAGGCTAGAAATGTGGAAGGGAGGGGTAGCAGGCAGGCAGCCTAGGCATGTGACGAAGGGTAGAGTCTGCACAGGATACGATGCCTGATGCACAGTGACCAGTTTTTATCCAAAGCACTGGACAAGTTCATTCGTTTGTTTGAAGAGGCCAATAGTGTTTGCTCCCTTTCGGCCGGTTGTCAATGTTAGAATCGAGACACACAAGACGCAATCTTTCTTAAAGGATTTAACAGAATGTGTTTGGTAAAAAAAAAAATCATTTTTGCATTACTTGTAGCTTTATATGTCAGGTTCATGATGATGTGCCCATCATTTTGTTAATGGTCATAATTATTATGATATTTTCATGAGAATAACATACTGCATGAAATTCAAAAAAGTTGGAAATGAAAAATAGGGGTTGCTATGATTTTGTATGTGGTGCACATTACATGATACGTTGCTGCATGTGAACTTTAACTAACATATTGAATTTTTCTATAGATTTGAGTGGAGGTCTTGGCCTGTCTCGAGAAAATTTATCTGATATAGGACACTCATTTGCAATTGCGCCACACCAGTGATAAAATCAGAGTGAAATATCTACAGCATTCCTCATATTAGATAAATGATTTGAGATTAAAAAGAGATTTTCGCAATTGGTAGCATACAAAGAGAAGACTATTTTGCCATATGTTTATTATGCAAAACTTCATTATCTACCATGTTATTCCACTAACTACAGACTTTTTTAATGGAAGGATTTAGTTGGTGAAATGATAAATGCTATGGGTTCAGGAACAATATAATTGAAGACATTAGACATTTATTTTGTACTGAGGATGTGCTTTTTCATAAGCTACTCACTGTACTTTGCCTCAGTTCCTCACGTAATAAGCTTAATAAACCAGTGTTTCAGAATTCTGTCACAGTTGTGTCTACACAGGAGGTTAGTGAGGTGACTTGCTAACTCCACTGTGTTTTGGCAAAAGAAGCAAATTTTAATATGGCAACTAGAGAAATGTGTAGGTTTTACTCAAAATTCACGGCTCATCACACAACTCTGAAAGTTACAAATGGTTAACAAGCCAAGGGAAAAGAAATCCCTGTATTTTCAGCGGAATTCTTTTTAGATACTACTCGAAGCAGAAGTAACAGATCATTTTGAATAGTAACCATGTAAATGTGGGTGTGGAGGGGCTCCACTTAATATTTACGAAAAATGTGAGCGTAGGGTTCAGTTTGGAATGATACTTCCACCCAGCATTTCCCCTACAGTGTCTGCCCGTAACCCCCACCACTACCGCTCTCCCCATGTGAGCTCTACCAGCTGCACATCTAATGGTCAGGGTATTCTGCATGGACTCAACCAGAGCAGGTGGGGTGTAAAGCTTTATGAAGGTGGTGTGGAGACAGAGATTGGGAGGGGTAGACAGGACAGAGGAAGGCGGAACTGTTGGTGGAGGGTGTGGGGACAGTGCGTTAACAGAGATTGATGCCAAGAGGGTTCCAGGAGTGAAGAATATGTTGAAATGGTAATTCCTATCTGCGTAGCTCAGCAAAGCTCATGGTGGAGGGAACGAATCAGGTGGCCCAGGTTGGGAAGCAGCCACTGAATTTGAGCATGTTGTGCTCTGTTGCATTCTGTGCCACTGAGTGGTCAACTTTGTTATTGGCTGGCATTCTTTCTGGTCGACAGTTGGTTGTTATACTGATATAAAAAGTTGCGCAGTGATTGCAGCGAAGTTGATATATGACATGAATGCTTTCACGGGTGGCCCACATCTGATGGGATAATACAAGCCTGTGACAGGACTGGAAAGTGCTGGATGGGTGTATTGGATAGGTCTTGAACTTAGGTCTTCCTCAGGGATATTATGCCTGTGTCAGTCCCACTCCCAACACCAGACCACAGGGTTTATATCCCTCTGGAAGACCCAAATGTAAAACCTGTTCAATCCACCCACCCAGTATTTCCTACCCCAGTCCTGTCATAGGTTATCCTACACCATCGGAGGCAGGACCTCTGTGAAAGCAGTCAGGTCATATGGAGAATTCTGCTGCAATCACTGCACACAGCTTTTTGTGTCAGTGTAACAATTGACCAGCTGCCCACCCGAAAAAATGGCCACCATGAAACTGCAACCAAAAATAAAGTTGACCACTCAGTGGCACAACATGCAACAGAGTACAACACTCTTGATGCCAGTGGCTGCTTCACAAACAGGACCATCTCGATCCTTCCATCTACTGCCAGCTTTTCTGAGCTCTGCACTTAAGAGTTGCCGTTCCAACACATCCTTCACTTCCTTGACCGTCCTGGCCTCAGTGTTAATTAGCCCACTGTCTTCACACCCTCCATCCAACAATTTCCCCCTCATCTTTCTGTCACCCTATCTTGATCCACATCTCCATATCACCTTCACTGTGCACCACACCCCACCAGCTCCAGTAGCTGTTCATCATATGTGTAGCCCATGCACCTGCCACTCCTCACTCCCACATTCCTAATGAGCAAACCTGTTTCTGCTAGCTGCCCAACTCTATCCCTGTACTCATCAGTCGGCAGGTGATGGTTCAAGTGGCCACTGTAGCAAGTAGATATCTACTAATACCATTATTGCTGGGCCCTGTTTTGAACACACAAGATAGATTTTTCCTACACGTTGGTCAGGGGCCTGAAGATAGTAAAACGCTGAAAGTGGTTGCCACATAAAATAAGATTGAAAATTGATGGCTGAAAGGTATTTAATTTGTCATCCTCAAACACAGAACTCATCTGATGATGCGACCTCACTAGACCTGACCAAGAAGGATATTGTATTCCATGGAAAACCATTGAGTTTAGAGACATGAATTTCTTGTTTCATACATCTGAATGAATAAATGAAGCTTATCATCACAAGGTGTTTCAGGCATTAGCTTACTGGAGATTTTTTAAAATGTGATACGAGAGCCGTGTGTGTGTGTGGGGGGGGGGGGGGGGGGGCGCGCGCGGTGCGCACTACTTTGAAACAGTGCATACGGTCTATAAAGCAAATGTACCAATATTGGACCTCTCCTGTAATAAGTAATTCCTTGCTACTAAGTTGTTATTACAAGCCATATTTTTATTATTTTTAGCACTTTGTATATGTAAAAAATGTTTGCTTCATATCGTACTTGCCATCCTGCATAAGGTAGTTTGTATCTTTTGGTGACTAATACTGTAGTCTAGTGCTCTGTTGTTGTTGTTGTTGTTGTTGTTGTTGTTTTTTATGCGTAATGTGCATTCCTAGCCATACTGTACTGAAGACGTTTAACTTGATTCTCTGTATTTAAATACTCTATTGTGACTGATCGGCTGTTTATTAGTTCATTATAGTCCATTGCCATATTAAGGCAAAATCAACTGCCATTTGCAGTTGTTGTTTGGGAAATTCTGACTTGCACAAACAAACATACTGAAAATGTGTTGGATATTATGGTCAATATGTAAAAGATAAGTTTTCAAAATATTTAGATTACAAAATTGTTAAGGCTTTCGTGGCCACTTGTTGACAAACTGCGTATTGGCTTCTGTCTCGGGTTCTTCGGCCAATGTTCACCTAATGATTTTTCTGATGTTTCGCCAGCACGAGTGGCTGGCATTGTCAAAGCTTCACGCTCCATTGCCGATGGTGAACTGGAGCCGAGCTCGCGGCCGCAGACTATATGTACCTGGCGCGCCAACGTCCGAGGGCTTCTCCGCGGTCATTTCCGGTGCGGTTCTCCTCTTGCTACCTGCGACGGTCGTTCGCTGCAGTACGGGAAGCCAGGATCCGTTTACCTTAAGGCTTTCCTCTTTCTTGTTGAAACTGTTTGCGTGTTTTTGTATTTCTACAGCTTCTCTAAACAAGCGCGCGTGATAGTGCTTCTCTACAGCCAGAACACGGAAGTTCATGACTACCATCCAGTTATCAGTGAGGATGAATGGACATAGGCAGAGGGTGAATACAGGCAATATACAATATCGTGTTGCAGAGCATGCTACACAACATGACAGCCATGACCTCGGTGTCTGTTTCACCACATGCGCCATCTGCATTGTTCCCCCCGACACCAGTTTCTCAGAACTGTCTGCTGCAGGTGGGAGCTAGCACTACAACATATCCTTGGTTGCACCACCCACCTGGCCTTAATTTACATTAATTCTTTCCATCTCATCATTTATTCACAGAACTACTCTTTCCTTCACTCCATTTTAGTTTTTTACATCTTTCACTTACTGACTTGTCTATTTTTTGCCGTCACCTCTCCCTTGTCGGTTACAAATAATGCGCTTAGCTTTTCATTCTTATTAACTGGTGCAAGATGTTTGAGTATTAGTCTCTGTCTTGCATATTACCCTGTCTTCCACCTTTAAGCTCTTAGATTTTCAAATCCCATCCAGTGCAGTCCCCAACAATCAGTCTTTCCTTCTCGTCCTGTCCGGTAAGTCTCTCATGACCGGGGGTTCTGGGTGACTTTTCTGAACTGTATCCCTGACAGAAGAAGGAGCCAGAGGAGCCACTGGCTCCAAAAGCTTGTAAAAGTTAAATTCTTTTGTGTGTGTGTTCCCTTGCTGCTGCTTGATGAGTACATTTTTTATCTATCCATTTACGTTACACTACTTTTTGTGTAATTTTGTTGTTTAACTTCAGTGACATGTCATACCTTCCTACTCATCATGCTGGAAGTAATTGTGAAATATTTTGTTGATGAATTGACAGTGGAGGGCCTAGGAAATAGTTAATGGAACTGCAAAAGAATGTAGCATTCAGATATGTATAAGTGTAAAGTTGTAAAAAATTGTTGTAGCTCTACTAGAGCTATGTAGATTCTTTAGGAAGATCAGTGGCATCTGTTGTTAAAGACTTTCAGATTCTTAGTGTGGGAACAGTGTGACAGGTGATTGGTCATTATATAACACTTGAAGTAATGATATAAATATAGTAGGAAAGTCATTCATTGATTATAAATAATTGAAGGAGTAAAGGTAAGAACTCACTAAGTAATTGAGGCACTGGGTTGATGGCACATTAACAAGACTCAGATCATTGCTAGCTTCACTTCCTCTCTCTCTAACTCTCTCTCTCTCCCCTCTCTCCCCCCTCTCTCCCTCCCCCCTCTCTCCCTCCCCCCTCCCTCCCTCCCCCCTCTCTCCCTCCCCCCCTCTCTCCCTCCCCCCCTCTCTCCCTCCCCCCCTCTCTCCCTCCCCCCTCTCTCCCTCCCCCCCTCTCTCCCTCCCCCCCTCTCTCCCTCCCCCTCTGCCTCTCCTGGCACGTAGTGCCAATCACTGCAGCTCAAATGGGATGGTGAGGTGGTCATGTTAGGTGGAGTGTGTGAGTGGAGGAAGGAGGTCGATGATGCGAGGGAGGGCTGGAGAAGGGTGGCTGACAGCTGGGAAGGAGAGTCGGCAGCTCATTGTGACTCTGGGCAGAGGCAGTTGTGTGTAATGCACAGTGAAATGAAGAAGTGGATTGGAAAGGGGAGGGGAGGAGAGAGTAGAGAGGAGGGTGTGAGCGTAGGATGAGTAAAGTTAGTTTCATGGGACGGAGGTAAGTGTGGGACATAGGCTATTGAAGATTGAGACCAGGGGGATTATGGAGTCGAAGGACATGTTGCAAACGTAGTTTCCTTCTAAATAAAGCAGGTGTTGGAGAATAGGATCCAAATGGAACAGACTGTGAAGCAGGTGTACAAGTGGAGAATGGTCTGCTGGGTAGCGTGTTCCACCAATGGGTGGTCAGCTCTGTACTAAGCGACAATTTAGCTGATGCTGAGCATGCTCACATAATATGCTGTGCCAAAATTTCACTGAAGCTGATATGACATGACTGTCTTCATTGATGAGGTAGGGTAGTACAGTCTGTGATAACACTGAAGTAGGGTGTGCTGAGTGGCTGTATTGGACAGATCTTGCACTTGGGCCTTCCACAGTTGTATGACCTGTGTGGCAAGGAGTTGGGACTAGGTGTTGCATAAAGATGGACTAGGAACATGAAGTGGTGATACAGATCATAAACATAATGCTGGGCAATCTTTGATGTGAAAACCACCAGACACAAATCTACGGCTGATGTAAAGTGAACTTCCCTCAGTGGGGACACTCCAACAATATTCATAAGTTTCAGTTCAGATTGTTTGATGCACAAATTGGCAAGTCAAGGTTTATCACTGCAGCAAAAACAAACAAGTTGAAAATGGAGTTGACAAAATAGTCACTTCAAAATATTGCAATGAATTAGTTGTTGGATCTGTACTTTGAATATGAATCACTGTCCAGTGGGTAGTCTATTAGTAAAGACATCCAATGAAAAAGTTAAGTCTGTTCAACAAAGCATTGCCTTCTTTGGTGTATAATGAGACATCTTAATTACACTGGTGAAAACTAAAGTCTGTCTTAAAGTGCACTTGTAATCTTAAAGTACACATGGCAGCCTGAGACAAGTCTGCCTGTCAGTTTGGCCAAAATTAAACACCGATGATATACCACACTTCCAGCAAAATCGTGCCCTGGTGGAGTGGGCTGAGGAGTGGACAATGCAATGTCAGCCAGTGATCAAGTGTATGGTTGGCAAGCATCAGGAAGCTGACTCGAAGCTGCTTGTGGAGATGCAATCGTGGCCCTAATACACTGTCAGCAGATGCATACAGGGATCCAATTGAAGCTCAATGTGTTTGTGGAAGTATAATGTAGAGTGGCATGAAGCCTCGTCACGTGACCTCTGTGCCGAAGGGACCATCTGGCACAGCCACTGGCCTGCTGCAGGGGTCAAGTGGTAGGCCATCCACCCTGCTGTTTCAGCGATGTAATGTCAGCGCATAGTCATGACACACCATGAAGTCTCTCTGTTGTGATGATATGTAGAGCCAAGATGTTGTCAAAATGTACAAACAGAAACTTCTTTGACCATAGTATTTTGTAGCTTACTAACTGATAACCCGTTATTTGCCTACTCCCCTCCCCTGCATTTCCATTCCTTTACTGCCAGGCAGGATGAAATGTCATGAAATTGTCAGCTGTTGACCAGCATAGTAATAATCAAATATAAAATTTTATATTTGGTTAATTTCTTACAATCACTTTCTCATATTCTGACAATGTCATATCTGTTCAATAAAGTAACTGTAAAATTTTATTTTATTATGACACTTATACAAACTAAACGATTTGGTAACAAAATATTCAATAGAAAGAGTACATTTATGAATTTGGCTCATCAATGAAGTTCTTGATGTGCTGAAAAGCGTGCCATTTTGTTGGAAGTCTGTAGGAAATTGATTATGTCCATAATTTTTGCTGAGTATATAATTAGATGGCACATGCTTGCATGTGGGGCAGACAAATATTAAATGCCTGTTTGCATTTCCTGCTGGACAATTTACAGAAATATTTTTTAAGAATGGTAGGCACTTTGTCCACAGGGACATGGTTTTTTTAACATGCTAAATTAAAATCATTTCACAGTACATTCTTATCCTTGAAAATCTACAATGAGAGTTGAAGGAATTGTTTTATGTCTATTTTATTGTTACAGTGCATGAAAATGTTATGAATCTCATATCCTAACAGTTTTGCACATTGGTTGTTCGGGAGTTAAAAAGTCTTACTAGATTTTCACAAACAAGCATGGAAGGTCATAAAAAAGCTGTGAACAATTGATGGATGTAGTAAAACCTTAGAGTTTATATGCATAGAGAGACATACTGTTAAGAATTTTTAAAAGAAGATCGATTTGAATTTCAAAACATTTGCTTCTTTATAGGCAATGAACATTACACAAAAATCCAGGAGCTAACAGTAGTAGAGGTACAAGAGGCAGTTAAACAATTGAAAAATAGCAAAGCACAAGGACCCGGAGCTGTCTGTATAGAGTTTTTGAAGGCTGAACAGAACATATTATTTGAACAATATTGCAAAGCTATTTTATCTCTGCCTTAGTATAGGGGAACACCTGCCAAAATTGAAGACGTGTTCATCACAAACATATTAAGGGAAGCAAGGATGATTGCACAAATTATAAAGGCATCACAGTTCTCAATTCTATATCAAATTATGTAGTAAGATACTTAAAAGTAGAAATGAGTAAGTATAAGAACTGAGTGGCTTCTGGGCAGGCAGGTTTCCTATCTGCAGCATTGGACATGTGCCTGGCAAGCGGAGTAAAGGCAAGAACTCACTAAATAATTGAGGCACCAGGTTGATGACACATTAACAAGACTCACAACATTGCTAGCTTCACTTTCTCTCCCTCCCTCCCTCCCTCCCTCCCTCCCTCCCTCCCTCCCCCCCCCTCTCCCTCCCTCTGTCAACTTAGACACACATGTGGTTTAAATAGCCTGTGGCAGTGTACCACATTCTTGGATGTGGGAAGCAATGAAAACAACATAAATAAATGTCAGGTACAAGCCATTAGAAAGTGGTATTTAGGTAATAAACTGTTGTCGAAGCAGGGAAGCTACTATCACAGAAATTTAGCAAAGGACTGAGACAAGAATACCGCTTAATGCCTACCCTCTGTAGAGTGTTTTTGAAAAAAAAAAGCACTGAAAAATTGATTAGGGAAGTACAAAAATGTGGGAATTTAAACAGGTGATGACAATCAGATCATTTTCGATGAGGAGGGGGGAGGATGTATATCACATATGTTAAGAAAGTTTAAGGGAGAATATGAGCAGTGAAGTATGAAAATAAGCTTTACAAAGACTGAATAGTTTTGTTGTTGGAAGTATAGGAAGAGATCTTTTTATGGGTGATGGATCTGTAGCAAAGGTAATTGATCACATAAACATTTTGGACAAGGGTGGTTGCCATGAGGAAATGACGCACAGAACAGGAAAGGGAATGGTAGCAGTTGTGCAGCTACACTCCATTATTTGGAATATAAAACGTCAAAAATTTGAAAAGGAGGGTATACAAAACTATAGCTGAGAGCATTGCTTTGTGTGGTGCTGAACTGTGGGGTCAACGAGAAGAAGTTAAAGGCAATGTAAATGGATTTTGTAGGTGAGGTGAAGTTGTTGTTGTTGTTGTTGTTGTTGTTGTCTTCAGTCCTGAGACTGGTTTGATGCTCTCCATGCTACTCTATCCTGTGCAAGCTTCTTCATCTCCCAGTACCTACTGCAACCTACATCCTTCTGAATCTGCTTAGTGTATTCATCTCTTGGTCTCCCTCTACGATTTTTACCCTCCACGCTGCCCTCCAATGCTAAATTTATGATCCCTTGATGCCTCAAAACATGTCCTACCAACCGATCCCTTCTTCTAGTCAAGTTGTGCCACAAACTTCTCTTCTCCCCAATCCTATTCAATACCTCCTCATTAGTTACGTGATCTACCCACCTTATCTTCAGCGTTCTTCTGTAGCACCACATTTCGAAAGCTTCTATTCTCTTCTTGTCCAAACTGGTTATCGTCCATGTTTCACTTCCATACATGGCTACACTCCATACAAATACTTTCAGAAAAGACTTCCTGACACTTAAATCTATACTCGATGTTAACAAATTTCTCTTCTTCAGAAACGATTTCCTTGCCATTGCCAGTCTACATTTTATATCCTCTCTACTTTGACCATCATCAGTTATTTTGCTCCCTAAATAGCAAAACTCCTTTACTACTTTAAGTGTCTCATTTCCTAATCTAATCCCCTCAGCATCACCCGATTTAATCTGACTACATTCCATTATCCTCGTTTTGCTTTTGTTGATGTTCATCTTATATCCTCCTATCAAGACACTGTCCATTCCGTTCAACTGCTCTTCCAAGTCCTTTGCTGTCTCTGACAGAATTACAATGTCATCGGCGAACCTCAAAGTTTTTATTTCTTCTCCATGGATTTTAATACCGACTCCGAATTTTTCTTTTGTTTCCTTTACTGCTTGCTCAATATACAGATTGAATAACATCGGGGAGCTGCTACAACCCTGTCTTATTCCCTTCCCAACCACTGCTTCCCTTTCATACCCCTCGACTCTTATAACTGCCATCTGGTTTCTGTACAAATTGTAAATAGCCTTTCGCTCCCTGTATTTTACCCCTGCCAGCTTCAGAATTTGAAAGAGAGTATTCCAGTTAACGTTGCCAAAAGCTTTCTCTAAGTCTACAAATGCTAGAAACGTAGGTTTGCCTTTTCTTAATCTTTCTTCTAAGATAAGTCGTAAGGTTAGTATTGCCTCACGTTTTCCAACATTTCTACGGAATCCAAACTGATCTTCCCCGATGTCCACTTCTACCAGTTTTTCCATTCGTCTGTAAAGAATTCGCGTTAGTATTTTGCCGCTGTGACTTATTAAACTGATAGTTCGGTAATTTTCACATCTGTCAACACCTGCTTTCTTTGGGATTGGAATTATTATATTCTTCTTGAAGTCTGTGGGTATTTCGCCTGTCTCATACATCTTGCTCACCAGATGGTAGAGTTTTGTCATGACTGGCTCTCCCAAGGCCATCAGTAGTTCTAATGGAATGTTGTCTACTCCCGGGGCCTTGTTTCGACTCAGGTCTTTCAGTGCTCTGTCAAACTCTTCACGCAGTATCTTATCTCCCATTTCATCTTCATCTACATCCTCTTCCATTTCCATAATATTGTCCTCAAGTACATCGCCCTTGTATAAACCCTCTATATACTCCTTCCATCTTTCTGCCTTCCCTTCTTTGCTTAGAACTGGGTTGCCATCTGAGCTCTTGACATTCATACAAGTGGTTCTCTTCTCTCCAAAGGTCTCTTTAATTTTCCTGTAGGCAGTATCTATCTTACCCCTAGTGAGACAAGCCTCTACATCCTTACATTTTTCCTCTAGCCATCCCTGCTTAGCCATTTTGCACTTCATGTCGATCTCATATTTGAGACGTTTGTATTCCTTTTTGCCTGTTTCATTTACTGCATTTTTATATTTTCTCCTTTCATCAATTAAATTCAATATTTCTTCTGTTACCCAAGGATTTCTATTAGCCCTCGTCTTTTTACCTACTTGATCCTCTGCTGCCTTCACTACTTCATCCCTCAGAGCTACCCATTCTTCTTCTACTGTATTTCTTTCCCCCATTCCTGTCAATTGTTCCCCTATGCTCTCCCTGAAAGTCTCTACAACCTCTGGTTCTTTCAGTTTATCTAGGTCCCATCTCCTTAAATCCCCACCTTTTTGCAGTTTCTTCAGTTTCAATCTGCAGTTCATAACCAATAGATTGTGGTCAGAATCCACATCTGCCCCTGGAAATGTCTTACAATTTAAAACCTGGTTCCTAAATCTCTGTCTTACCATTATATAATCTATCTGATACCTTTTAGTATCTCCAGGATTCTTCCAGGTATACAATCTTCTTTTATGATTCTTGAACCAAGTGTTAGCTATGATTAAGTTATGCTCTGTGCAAAATTCTACAAGGCGGCTTCCTCTTTCATTTCTTCTCCCCAATCCATAGTCACCTACTATGTTTCCTTCTCTCCCTTTTCCTACTGACGAATTCCAGTCACCCATGACTATTAAATTTTCGTCTCCCTTCACTACCTGAATAATTTCTTTTATCTCGTCATACATTTCATCTATTTCTTCATCATCTGCAGAGCTAGTTGGCATATAAACTTGTACTACTGTAGTAGGCATGGGCTTTGTGTCTATCTTGGCCACAATATGCTGTTTGTATTAGCTAACCCGCACTCCTATTTTTTTTTATTCATTGTTAAACCTACTCCTGCATTACCCCTATTTGATTTTGTATTTATAACCCTGTAATCACCTGACCAAAAGTCTTGTTCCTCCTGCCACCGAACTTCACTAATTCCCACTATATCTAACTTTAACCTATCCATTTCCCTTTTCAAATTTTCTAACCTACCTGCCCGATTAAGGGATCTGACATTCCACGCTCCGATCCGTAGAATGCCAGTTTTCTTTCTCCTGTCGACGTCCTCTTGAGTAGTCCCCGCCCGGAGATCCGAATGGGGGACTATTTTACCTCCGGAATATTTTACCCAAGAGGACGCCATCATCATTTAATCATACAGTAAAGCTGCATGTCCTCGGGAAAAATTACGGCTGTAGTTTCCCCTTGCTTTCAGCCGTTCGCAGTACCAGCACAGCAAGGCCATTTTGGTTAATGTTACAAGGCCAGATCAGTCAATCATCCAGACTGTTGCCCCTGCAACTACTGAAAAGGCTGCTGCCCCTCTTCAGGAACCACATGTTTGTCTGGCCTCTCAACAGATACCCCTCCGTTGTGGTTGCAGCTACGGTACGGCCATCTGTATCGCTGAGGCACGCAAGCCTCCCCACCAACGGCAAGGTCCATGGTTCATGGGGGGGTGAGGTGAAGTAACAAATAAGAAATGAAGTGCTACGAGAACACATGGGAGCTACCGAGGACAATGCAGAGACAGTCGAAAACAAGAGCCTCTTGTATGGATAGAGTAGAGAGAAAAAAAAAAAAGGAGAACTGTGCTACATTGGAAAGATGGAGTGAGATGTGTGATGCGGGACAGAGCCATGCAAGAAGAGGACTGGCAAAATAGGAGGAGCTGAAAACTTTGATGCGAGATATGCTCCATGAAGTAGAAAACTCACACAAAGGAAGAAAGGATGATTTTCACATACTACTACAAGTATCGAGACATACTGGAAGTCATTTTCAATTTTATTGCTTCAAAACACTTTTTACACTGCAACAAATTGAGAGAGACCAAAAATTCAGTCGGTGAACAAATTCAGTCTGTATCACAGAACCCTTTTATATGCATCAGAGCATTGTTCCATGGCTGGTTCAGTCAGTGGATCACACACAATTCTATCACTCAACAAAGAGCAATAATATTTGTGGTATTCCTTCAAATCATCTGTTTCTCTCACCTTGTCAGCAGGTGTTAAGTTTTGCTGTTGCTATTGGAAGATGCCTTGGGAACTGTAAGATGTGCTAAAGGTCGTCCCTTTCTTTTCAAGGCTACTCGATTTAATTTTGATTTAGCGTACATTGAAAGAGGTTTGTTTTTTTCATGATGGTGTTTGCTAACATTGTGCACTGAAATTTTGTAGATATCCTCCTCGACTCTGTAAAAATTCAGGAAAATGTTGTGCAGCACAATTCAGACTCTGAATGAACAAGGATTCCTCATGCAACTTAAAGAGATTTTATTGACTGTGTTACATTGGCACATAGTCTACAACTCGGAATGAATAGTCATACTACCCATTTCTGAGCTGTTTTGGAAGGGGGGGGGGGGGGGGGGGAAAGTGTGATAAATAGACTGTAAGTTAGGATGGTTCTCGCGCGCGCACGTGTTTGTGTGTCTATCGACCTGCCAGCACTTTTGTTTGGTAAGTCTCATCATATATATATATATATATATATATATATATATATATATATATATATATATATATATATATATAAAAAGAAAGAAAGATGATGAGACTTACCAAACAAAAGCGCTGGCAGGTCGATAGACACACAAACAAACAAACACAAATATACACACAAAATTCAAGCTTTCGCAACAAACTGTTGCCTCATCAGGAAAGAGGGAAAGACGAAAGGATGTGGGTTTTAAGGGAGAGGGTAAGGAGTCATTCCAATCCCGGGAGCGGAAAGACTTACCTTAGGGGGAAAAAAGGACAGGTATACACTCGCACACACACACATATCCATCCACACATACAGACACAAGTCTTTAAATATGTCTGCTTGTGTCTGTATGTGTGGATGGATATGTGTGTGTGTGCGCGAGTGTATACCTGTCCTTTTTTCCCCCTAAGGTAAGTCTTTCCGCTCCCGGGATTGGAATGACTCCTTACCCTCTCCCTGAAAACCCACATCCTTTCGTCTTTCCCTCTCCTCCTCTCTTTCCTGATGAAGCAACCGTGGGTTGCGAAAGCTTGAATTGTGTGTGTTTATTTGTGTGTCTATCAACATACCAACGCTTTCGTTTGGTAAGTTACAAATAAACACACAGTTCTACTGCTGACTTGAATATTAATCTAGTGCTATCACACAATCGTAGACATATGAGACTATTACAATTGACTCTGTTTCACTTTCCTTCCCATTCCACAAGTAACAAGTGACATTTTGTTTTTGTACATTGTACAGTGTCAATTGTACACTGCCAGTTGGGTTGAATAGGCTGTAAGTTCTATGTGAACTGTTCAACACAGCCTGTAGATCAAAATTTACACTCTAAAGACTTTAGTCACCATGCGCTTGCATTTTACCTTCATTACATTTCTTTTGAGCAATATATCACCCCTGCAAATATTTCTCATGATGATCTTGCTCAGCAGCTTCCTTCCTGTCAGAAAATAAATCCGTAACATTTATGACTGATCTTTTCGAATCTAAGGATTCCAAAATTGTACTCACAGGATATTTGCCTGTATATTACAAGAGCTGTAGACTTGCAATTGCCCTCATCACAGTTAACCACATATTTGTATATTACTGAAATATTCAAGCTTGTATTAAAATAAAACTTGTCTACTGTAGTTGGTTCAGCATAAAGATAATTCAAGATGTGCTGCCTTATACAATCCTATTTACACTCTGGCACTATTTTCTGTGTGGTCAATGTCTGCCAAATTTGTCTTGCTCAATAAAATCACAACAACAATTTTAGAGAACATTTCTCAGTTCTCACCATAATTCGTATTCCATTTAATACAGATAATAAAGAATCTCAGCAAACCTGCCCTCCCCTCCTTTTTTTTCTCCTGCTCTGCTGTGAGGGAATAGAAATAATTGAAATGCTGTCGGCTATTTTTTTTATATTCATTATTGTTCAGCCTTTCGTCCTGTATGGATATAATTCCCAATAAACAAATATTGTTGGTCTAACTTTCTGTGGTGCTGAAAGCACTGAACATGTTGATTCATTTGTCTTATCAATTAAACCAAACAGCTTTGGGTATCTTAATTCTCTCCCTCTCTTACATCCCCTCCTTCACCACAACTGAAATGCAAACACATTCAGCCCTTTTATCTAATGTGACATACAAGCATATGGATGATCAGTAATGAAAGTTGGGTAATGTGGTTGACACCATGTGTGTATCAGAAGAAATAGTCTATATATCTAAAAACAAAGATGATGTGACTTACCGAACGAAAGTGCTGGCAGGTCGATAGACACACAAACAAACGCAAACATACACACGAAATAGTCTAGTAGATTTAGTCTAGTAGATTTCACATGAATTAATAAATGAGAAAATTTTTCTTATAATGGGTAACACATGTTGAATGCTGACAAAAAAAATATAGAAAAAATTTAGAATTTGCCAAGATATATTAATAATGTGTTAATAATATGTTAATAAATTCCTAAACCACCAGTAGTGGTGGTAGTGAACAATGCAATACATTCATAATGATGGCTGAGAGTTATGTCCATTATCATGCATCAATATTTTGCTAATAGTCAGGTATTATATTTTCTTTTACAATAAACATTCTGTTGCTTTGCAGACAACATTGAAGTTGTCTTTGCTGCAACTGTAATCACTTTTAGTAACTAGTGCCTACTATACTTAGTCTAACCTTGTCTTTGTGGCTCCTATGTGAGCAATACTTGGGGGGGTTTGTTCATTCCTAGATTTGTCAAAGTTGATTCTTGAAAATGCTTAGTGGATTTCATGGGGCAGTTTGCATTTATCTTCAGTTCAAGTTTTTCATCATCTCTTTGACAATAACTGTATTCTACAATAGATCATTTGAGCTTTTTGTAAGCAATCTCCTTTGTAGACTAATTGCACTTCCTTACTATTCTACCAGTGAACTGAAATCTGCTGCTTGTTTCATCTACAACTAAGTCTATGTGATTGCTCCACTTCATATCCCTGCATAGATAGATTCACCATAAACTGTCAATAGAAAATTATACATAAAAACTACCTGAGAAATGGTGCAGTGATAAGCCATTGGACACACATTTCAAAAATAGTCTTACATGTTTAGTTAGTTTCACTGTGAGTACCAGAGACTAACGTAAATGCTGAGATGGCTCCTTTGAAAAAAACATGACCAATTTCCTTCCCCAATTCGAGTTAGTGCTCCATCTCTGATGCCGTCAGAGAGATGTTAAACTCTAATCATCTTTAACTATGAAACTGCTTGATGGTCTTCTTGTGAGGAATGTTATATTACATAACCATATCTTCCAAGGAGTAAGCTAACTCCTCCCTACCATCATTACTTTACAATAACAAGATATACTGAGCAAATATTGGGGAAATGGGAAGTGCTATTGATGTGCAGTTTTCACAAAATGGATTGGTAGTCAGGGGCTCATATTGTTAGCCAATTAACAGTTTGCAATAATCCTTAGGGAGTGTATTTTTTGTCCAAACATACACTTTTTTAAATGAAGCAATGCCTAATGATATTAACATATTAAAACTAGGGTAGATTTGAATGTCAATGGTGGTCGTTGGAGGAGACTAGTGTGAGTCTTTTGTGAGATATCATAGTTTGAAAAGTTTCCACACCAACACCAGTCTGTGCCATTCAACCTGCATACTTGCTAGGTACGAAGTCATTATGTTTGCTGACAATGTACGTGTGTGTTCTTTAAGTGTATTGTGATTTGCTGGTCAGTTACTGTGTGACAGTCCAAGCAATAGGTTTTGAGTGGACAACAGGATTTATCAGTGCAGAAAAAAACCAACATGCTCATGGTGTATAGAGAGTGTAGGAAGAATGCAGTTCATTCTTGTATGGCATATGTAGCAAGACATCCCAACAGGTATCAACCACCTTGGCAATTATTTACCAACCTCATCAACAAGTTATGTGGTGTGTCATGGCTTTTTTTTAGTGGTGAAGCCACATTTATCAATAATGGACAGCTAAACTGCCAAAACAGGCACTATTTGTCTATTGACAATACCTGTTGGCTTCATGAGATGGAATGTGTGCATTCATGGAGTGTAAACGTGTGCAATGGGATTGTGAACCATCAGTTCACAGACCCGTTTTTCGTAGATGGAACACTGAATATGCACAAGTATCAAAGCCTCCTAACAGACCATCTTCCACAGATGTTAGATGATGCTCCTCTGCACACTAGGAGGAACCTGTGGTATCAACATAATGCCTGTCCAACCCATAGTGATTGAAGTACAGCAGCATGTCCTTACAAATTGTTTCCAAATAATTTGGATTGGACACAGTGGAAAATTACAGAGAACAACAGGATCCTGGCAGCTTTATAGACTTTCCGTTGAAATTTGCATTGAGCAATTTCCCTCATCACCTGGCTCCAGAAACAAACTCGCGGGGGGGGGGGGGGTGGGGGGGGGGGTGGGGGTGGCTTTGTTTCTTAATGTTGCTGTATAGTGCCGAAGAACAATGGAGCTGTATGTATTTAGTATGTATATATGTATTTATTTATTATTTTTTTTTTTATTATTATTATTTTACTTTGGGTCCTTGGCATCAGGCTATGGAGTATTCCTTGACCTAATGACCAGAATTGGCACCATTTTTACTGCAAGGCTTTCAAGGCAGCTTTACCACATTATGCAGTATTATGCTTTACTCAAATGTGCTACAAATATAAGGTTTCATGTGATGTTAGTAGAAGTGGGGCACAGTTTAGTGATGTGCTGTGACAATTTGCAGTTAATGTGCTTAATTGGCTGATTAATTTTGATATTTAAGCTACAACTTTTGTTTTAAAATGAGGATGGCAGCTGCTGTTTCACATTTATCTTATAAACAAAGTACTACATCCCCACGTAACATGATCAGTTTTCCAGGAAACATCTGATTAGCTTTATTGAAGGAATAAAGAGTAGAGTTTAATGTCCCATTGACAACACAGTCAGAGATTGCACTCTCGATGTTCTGGCAATTTGCGTTGTTGTGCTATCTTGTTGCAATCACACATCAGTTACTCTACTCAGTCCTTTACTCTACTCAGTCCAAGTTCTGGAATCCATAAGTGTTACATTGGTGCATAAGTTTGTAGTGATTTTGGCCTGCACGTCAATATTCTGGTTGCTGTGGGTTTATTTACAGATTTTTTTAATTTGTAATTCACTGTTGCTATTTGAATTTACAAAGGACTTGGAAGAGCAGTTGAACGGAATGGACAGTGTCTTGAAAGGAGGATATAAGATGAACATCAACAAAAGCAAAATGAGGATAATGGAATGTAGTCAAATTAAATGGGGTGATGCTGAGGGGATTAGATTAGGAAATGAGACACTTAAAGTAGTAAAGGAGTTTTGCTATTTAGGGAGTAAAATAACTGATGATGGTCGAAGTAGAGAGGATATAAAATGTAGGCTGGCAATGGCAAGGAAATCGTTTCTGAAGAAGAGAAATTTGTTAACATCAAGTATAGATTTAAGTGTCAGGAAGTCGTTTCTGAAAGTATTTGTATGGAAATTGTTAAGGCTTTCGTGGCCACTTGTTGACAAACTGCCTATTGGCTTCTGTCTCGGGTTCTTCGGCCGACGTTCATCTAATGATTTTTCTGACGTTTCGCCAGCACGAGTGGCTGGCATTGTCAAAGCTTCACCCTCCATTGCCGGTGGTAAACTGGACCAGTTTACCACCGGCAATGGAGGGTGAAGCTTTGACAATGCCAGCCACTCGTGCTGGCGAAACGTCAGAAAAATCATTAGATGAACGTCGGCCGAAGAACCCGAGACAGAAGCCAATAGGCAGTTTATTTGTATGGAGTGTAGCCATGTATGGAAGTGAAACATGGACGATAACCAGTTTGGACAAGAAGAGAATAGAAGCTTTCGGAATGTGGTGCTACAGAAGAATGCTGAAGATAAGGTGGGTAGATCACGTAACTAATGAGGAGGTATTGAATAGGATTGGGGAGAAGAGAAGTTGGTGGCACAACTTGACTAGAAGAAGGGATCGGTTGGTAGGACATGTTTTGAGGCATCAAGGGATCACAAATTTAGCATTGGAGGGCAGCGTGGAGGGTAAAAATCGTAGAGGGAGACCAAGAGATGAATACACTAAGCAGATTCAGAAGGATGTAGGTTGCAGTAGGTACTGGGAGATGAAAAAGCTTGCACAGGATAGAGTAGCATGGAGAGCTGCATCAAACCAGTCTCAGGACTGAAGACCGCAACAACAACATGGTCATATTGTAATTTGGAGATAGTGAGTGGAGCTTTGGGCAGTAGAAAATAGTGACAAATGGAGAAATCTGAACATTTCTGATTTATTCTTCTGTTTGATTTTAGTAGAGGGGTGACAGCAGTGGAGGGAGCAAGAAACATTTGTGCACTGTGTAGATCAAGGCAAGAAAATAGTTTCATCGATAGTTCTGACATTAATGACTCTACATGTTCAGGAAGAGCTTCAGCATTTGACGGAGACTGTTAATCCACAATGATCCATGTCCGTGCACTCAAGAACTGGTAAACATGATGAACTGTTATCATTTCACCATCATGTGACATGTGTATCAGTACCGCATGCTAAAAGCCAAAATAAAAAAAATCAGCTTGTGTGCATCTCTGCTTGCTCATCATCAATTGGTTCATGAACAATATCCACCATTTCTACCTTATAGCGTTACTGGTGATGAGAAATGGTTTCTTTATACTAACATAATGAAAAGAAAGGAATGGTTGAGCCCAAACAAAGTGGCAACTCCCTGTACAAAGACCTGTGCACATGCACAAAAGATGATGATATACATCTGGTGGAACAATGATCGTGTGGTGTATTACTTATTGCTTCCCTTAGGTGTAACCATCAGTGCTGACATTTTTTGCCAACAACTGAGACATCTTGCAGACACAGTCCAAGAACAACAACCAAGAATACTAGTTGAAATGATGCTACTCCAAGCATAATGCCTGACTGCTTTCTGCTAGACTAACCAAAGACACTATACAGGAGTTGGGTACAGAAGTCATTCTTCATCCACCTTATTCATCTGATCTTGCACCCTCAGATTTTCACATTCTCCGTTCTTTATCAAACAGCCTTCAAGGAACTTCCTTTCTGGGAGAAAATGTGCTCCAAACATTGTTTGACGAGTTCTTCACCTGAAAACCACATCTACAGTCGCAGAATCAAGAAGTTACCAAAGTATTGGCAGACTGTCATATATAGTGAAGGAGCATATATTATTGATGACTAAGCACTCTGTTATGTGTATTTGTTGCATTTATCACACTTATGGAAAAACCCTATGAACTTATGCACCAACCTAATAGTTTTCAAGAGTGGCAACATAGCAGTGGGATTGATCATAACTATTAAATCTTCCTCTTAAAATGCCATCTGTGTAAACTGCACAAAAACAGTCAGTGTATCAGAATGCAATAGTCTTTTGTGCATTATTTGGGTGTTACAATCACACCAATAGCAGAATGTTTGTTTGTGTGTTTGCACAACCACATAAGTGGAAATATACTTCACCACGGCACAAAAGGATAGCGTTTGGAGAAACAAGTGCTGCTCATTTGGTTTCGTCACGCAGATGCAATGCTCTACACTGGGCACCACTTTTCTTGTCCTTCCTCTCTCTTCATTCACCCATTGACACTTCTATAGCCTATTAAAATTTGAAAGGTTTCAATGGGTGTCATTGGGTTTTAATGACAGCTGTTTTGGCAGTTGAGCCATTGCCACACATTAGCACTGAATTATTCCATTCATAGCGTTGTACTTTGTAAACTAAGTGTTACAGAATGTGTGAGATTTGACTGCAATAAATTTTACTGTTGAAAGTACTGTGCTCATTGCTGATGTCTAACAATGAGAAAAATATAAACAGTTTAACTTTAAATTCTGATTCCATTAAGGAAACCATCAGCAGTGGAAATCATCATAATGCTTCCGAATCATTACGAAAAGGAAGCTTCAAAAGACATTCACTTTAAAAGCGGTAAGAGTATACGTAGAAACTTAGTTTTAACTACAGGTGTATCGAAAGAACAAATCTAAATCCTGCTGAAAGATGACACTCCAGCAGTACGTCAGGAAAGGATATATAACTGATTAAGTGTTATGCACTGAAGTGACAAAAGTCAGGGGACAGCAGTACGCACACATGCAGATGGCAGTAGTACTGCTTACCCAAGATATACACTCCTGGAAATGGAAAAAAGAACACATTGACACCGGTGTGTCAGACCCACCATACTTGCTCCGGACACTGCGAGAGGGCTGTACAAGCAATGATCACACGCACGGCACAGCGGACACACCAGGAACCGCGGTGTTGGCCGTCGAATGGCGCTAGCTGCGCAGCATTTGTGCACCACCGCCGTCAGTGTCAGCCAGTTTGCCGTGGCATACGGAGCTCCATCGCAGTCTTTAACACTGGTAGCATTCGGCGACAGTGTGGACGTGAACCGTATGTGCAGTTGACGGACTTTGAGCGAGGGCGTATAGTGGGCATGTGGGAGGCCGGGTGGACGTACCGCCGAATTGCTCAACACGTGGGGCGTGAGGTCTCCACAGTACATCGATGTTGTCGCCAGTGGTCGGCGGAAGGTGCACGTGCCCGTCGACCTGGGACCGGACCGCAGCGACGCACGGATGCACGCCAAGACCGTAGGATCCTACGCAGTGCCGTAGGGGACCGCACCGCCACTTCCCAGCAAATTATGGACACTGTTGCTCCTGGGGTATCGGTGAGGACCATTCGCAACCATCTCCATGAAGCTGGGCTACGGTCCCGCACACCGTTAGGCCGTCTTCCGCTCATGCCCCAAAATCGTGCAGCCCGCCTCCAGTGGTGTCGCGACAGGCATGAATGGAGGGACGAATGGAGACGTGTCGTCTTCAGCGATGAGAGTCGCTTCTGCCTTGGTGCCAATGATGGTCGTATGCGTGTTTGGCGCCATGCAGGTGAGCGCCACAATCAGGACTGCATACGACCGAGGCACACAGGGCCAACACCCGGCATCATGGTGTGGGGAGCGATCTCCTACACTGGCCGTACACCACTGGTGATTGTCGAGGGGACACTGAATAGTGCACGGTACATCCAAACCGTCATCGAACCCATCGTTCTACCATTCCTAGACCGGCAAGGGAGCTTGCTGTTCCAACAGGACATTGCACGTCCGCATGTATCCCGTGCCACCCAACGTGCTCTAGAAGGTGTAAGTCAACTACCCTGGCCAGCAAGATCTCCGGATCTGTCCCCCATTGAGCATGTTTGGGACTGGATGAAGCGTCGTCTCACGCGGTCTGCACGTCCAGCACGAACGCTGGTCCAACTGAGGCGCCAGGTGGAAATGGCATGGCAAGCCGTTCCACAGGACTACATCCAGCATCTCTACGATCGTCTCCATGGGAGAATAGCAGCCTGCATTGCTGCGAAAGGTGGATATACACTGTACTAGTGCCGAAATTGTGCATGCTCTGTTGCCTGTGTCTATGTGCCTGTGGTTCTGTCAGTGTGATCATGTGATGTATCTGACCCCAGGAATGTGTCAACAAAGTTTCCCCTTCCTGGGACAATGAATTCACGGTGTTCTTATTTCAATTTCCAGGAGTGTAAAAGGGCAGTATATTTGTGGGGCTGTCATTTGTACTCAGGTGACTTATGTGAAAATGTTTCCAATGTGATTACAAACACTTGACAGGAATTAACAGACCTTGAATGGAGAATGGTAGTTGAAGTTAGACACAAGGGACATTCCAATTTGAAAATCATTAGGAATTCAATATTCCAAGATCCACAATCTCAAGAGTGTGCCAAGAATACCAAATTTCAGATATTACCTCTTGCCACAGGAAACGCAGTTGCCGACTGCCTTCACTTAATGACCAAGAGCAGCAATGAAATGATAATTAAGTCAAGACCCTAAGCTGCCAACATGTGTTGATATGCATCAACGGGGACAGTTGAAAATGTGTACTCCGACCGGGAATCGAACCCGGGATCTCCTGCTTACATGGCAGATGCTCTATCCATCTGAGGGCAGAGGATAGTGTGACTGCAGGGATTTATGCCTTACATGCTCCCCGTGAGACCCACATTCCCAACTTAATGTCCACACATTACATTCGTAGTGCCCTTGCCCATTACACTCATTACTCGCTGCAGACAATCTTACCGAGTCCTGTAAGAGATCGGGCAATGCATGTGCATCCGCACAGAAGGAGGTCAATGGCCAGTTAACTGTTCTTTCAGACATGTCCGAAAGAACAGATACCATCTTCATATATTCATATAAGAGCAGCAGTATTTGCATAGAATTGTCAGTGCTAACAGACAAGTAACACTGCATGAAGTAACTGGAGAAATCAATGTGGGACACATGACAAATGTATCCATTAGGAGAGTGCGGTGAAATTTGATGTTGATGGGCTATGGCAGCAGACAATTGACATGAGTGCCTTTGTTAACAATACAACATTGCCTTCAATGCCTCTCCTGGGCTCGTTACAATATCGCTTGGACACTAGATGACTGGAAAACCATGGCCTGGTCAGACAAGTCCTGACTTCAGGTAGTAAGGGCCAATAGTAGGGTTTGACTGTCCATGGATCCAAGTTGTCAGCAAGGTACTGTGCACGCTGGTGGTGACTCCATAATGGTGTAGGCTGTGTTTACATGGAATGCACTTGGTCCTCTGGTCCAACTGAACGATCATTGATTGGAAATGGTTACAGTCAGCTACTTGAAGACCATTTGCAGCCACTTATTACTTCATGTTCCTAAAACAGTGATGGAATTTCTATGGATGACAATGTGCCATGTCATTCAAGCAAATGATTTGGCCACACAGATTGCCCAGTGTTAAATCCACTGAACATATATGGGACATAATTGAGAGGTCAGTTTATGCACAAAATCCTGCAGCAGCAACACCTTCACAATTATGCAATTATGGATGGCTATAGAGGAAGCATGGCTCAGTATTTCTGTAAAAGAACTCCTAACAACTTATTTAGTCTGTGCCACATCGAGCGCACTACACCTGGCAGAAGGAGGTCCATCACAGTGTTGGGAGGTATCCTATGACTTGTCACCTAAGTGTATTTTGTGCCTGGCATTGTGTTTGAAGAACTGAGCTCAAACGAGTCAGTAAGATACCTGGAATGTTTCGATATCACCTTAGTGTGGATAAAATAGGTTAGTCAACCTTGTATCCATAAGTCTATTAACAGATCAAACTACTAGAAAATCATCACACTTCTAAAGATAATGAGCATATGATTGTCAGAACCATTACACAATCTCCTTCCTGCACCTTTACATTAATTTTATTGTTTTTATATCAGTTGTTTGACATGTTGACTGCCGTGATGCTGCTGGCCATCACAGTAGAGCCTCATGCCTAATGCTGAGTGCCTTGCCTGGCCCAGCAATGAAACATCCGCGACTAAATGTGTGACAGTCAACTTATTAATTGCTGTTCCCATCTGCACCATGAACATTTCAAGACTTATGGTGCACAATCAGTAGGAATTTTGATTAGTGGCAATTTGTGTCGAACCATCTTAATAAAATCTTTGTAGGTTGTTTACCAGCTGACTATGCTCCTTAATACAATGAAGAGCCAAAGAAACTGGTTCACCTGCCTAATATTTTTGTAGGACCCCCGCGAGCATGCAGAAGTGCCGCAGCACGACGTGGCATGGACTTGACTAATGTCTGAAGTAGTGCTGGAGGGAATTGACACCACAAATCCTGCTGGTCTGTCCATAAATCCTTAAGGGTAAGAAGAGGGGGGGTGGGGGGGGGGGGGGAGATCTCCTCTGAACACCACATTGCAAGGTATCACAGATATGCTGAATAACATTCATGTCTGGGGAATTTGGTGGCCACCGGAAGTGTTTAAACTCAGAAGAGTGTTCCTGGAGCCACTGTGGAGCAATTATGGACGTGTGACGTGTCGCATTGTCCTGCTGGAATTGCCCAAGTGTGTCGGAATGCAAAATGGACATGAATAGATACAGGTGATCTGACAGGATGCTTACATCCATGTCATCTGTCAGTCTTATATAAACATACCAGCTGTCCTATATCACTCCAAATGCACATGCCCCACACCATTACAGAGCCTCCACCAGCTTTAACAGTCCCCTGCTGACATGCAGTGTCCTGGATTAATTAGGTGTCCCCATACCCATACATGCCCATCCACTTGATACAATTTGAAACAAGACTCATCCGATCAGGCAACATATTTCCAGGCAAGGTATAAAGCCGTGTGTTGCGTAGTCATCAACAGTACACGAGTGGGCCTTCGGCTCTGAAAGCCCATATTGATGATGTTTCATTGAATGGTTTGCATGCTGACACTTGTCGGTGGCCCAGCATTGAAATCTGCAGCAATTTGTGGAACGGTTGCACTTTTTTCACGTTGAACAATTCTCTTCAGTCACTGTTGGTCCCATTCTTGCAGGATCTTTTCTGGCTGCAGCGACCAGTGACACTGGAGATTTGATGTTTTACCAGATTTGTGATATTCACAGCACACTTGTGAAATGGTCATATAGAAAATCCAAACTTCATCGCTACCTCGGAGATGCTGTGTCCCATTGTCCATGCGCCGACTGTAAGATCATGTTCAGACTCACTTAAATCTTGATAACCTGCCATTGTAGCAGCAGTAACTGATCTAACAACTGCACTAGACACTTGTCATCTTATATAGGCATTGCCAACCGCTGCATCGTATTCTGCCGGTTTCTGTATCCCTGTATCTGAATACCCATGCCTATGCCAGTTTCTTTGGTGCTTCAGTGTATGTGTCCGTGTGTATTCTTTAGGAATGGTAATCAATAAAACTGCTCAGGTTATTATGTATTTCTACTCCCACCATGAGCCATGTGGTGGTAAATATGAATACCAATAAAACAGGAGTAGAAAATCTATGCTGGAAAACTTTGAAAAATCTGCAGGAAATTAGCAGTGTCAATTTCTGTTACTAAACATATGCCACCAGGAGGGAGACATTTCCCAACATGCTGGGGTTTTCCTACCAACTTTGTACCATACATATAATAAATCCTCATCTGCAGCCACTTTGATACCAGAGTTAGTTTCATGACTCTCATAAAATCCTTCAAGCACAGGCAATCAGTCTTCCCTGCCTACTGCATCAGCATTAGATGTTTTAACCACTGCTCCACCTGATACTGTGTTACCAAAATTACCTTCTGTGATGGTAGTAGTGTTTGAAACTGTAGAAACAGTAGCTACATCATTTTACACAAGTCTTCAAATTCTGAACCATCCATGTGCACTTCTTAATCTCTCCCCAGCTGTTCATTACACAGTCAGCCAGAAGTTCATCTGCCATACGACTGTGCCAAGTATTTGTTTCCAGGTATGGCATGTAAGTAAACTAGCTGTAAATGTGCTTACCTGTATTGGCTGTCCGCAGCTCGTGGTCGTGCGGTAGCGTTCTCGCTTCCCACGCCCGGGTTCGATTCCCGGCGGGGTCAGGGATTTTCTCTGCCTCGTGATGACTGGGTGTTGTGTGCTGTCCTTAGTTAGGTTTAAGTAGTTCTAAGTTCTAGGGGACTGATGACCATAGATGTTAAGTCCCATAGTGCTCAGAGCCATTTGAACCATTTGTATTGGCTATTCTGTAATTTAAAATGGAGGAAATGTTACTTACTGTGAACTGAAGTTACCATCATTTACATCAGAAGTGTAAATCCAAGCTGACCACAAAACCATCTCTGAAGAGAATCTTAAGGACAGTTGGTAAACTTTCTTACTATTACTTGTTAACTGATATCTCAACCCCGTCAACTTAAAATGGCATTCATACTAATCACAGAAACTATTGTTAATTTATTAATACCAATAAAATTGATTGATTGATTGTCGTAAATAAAGTCACAAACAGCACTGAATACCAGTGGAACATATAATTACCAGTGTCACTTAAGTCTTTAATTTTTATTAATACCACATGTATTCCTCTTTCTCTCCACCCTCTGCTTTTACAGACTTTTTTAGGACAGCTGATAATAGTTTTGGTGATAATGGTATCTTCTTGCCACGGATTCTTTATTGGTTATAAATTTCTTGTCCTGCTGAAGTCTAATGGAAGCTTTAGCATTGATGTTTTCTTCAGTCATTTGTTTCTTTAAGACTTTTAGTACATTTCGTTTCAGTTCGCATCTATGGTCATTGATACAAAAGAAGCTGACAGTGTTCAGGTAGCTTACAACTTTCAGCAGCAGTACAACTGCTGCCCACCAAAAAAATATGCTACCTTTGCTGCAACTGCATAATTTTTGCAAGCTAAGTTAAATGATATTGTGAGTTAGAATTGCAAAGGCATTGCAGTTATATGCCTTACACAGTTGTTAAATTAAAAAATACCAACTGTTATTAATGTCAGCCAAAATGCTGTGAGAGCTGAGTACCAATGTAAGCAGTTTAGTTTAATGTTTTCCTTGCAGTTTGTTTGAATGATGTTCATGGTCAGTTTCAGTGAATAGTTAATTTAAATGTTTCCTCTAGTAGTGACTTCCATTTAGAAGGCTACCAATTTTAAGTCAATGTGAAGTTTAATAGGATTTTGTGGGTCAAGTCCTGTTCCACTATATGAAGACTTGTTACATCAGCTAAAGATGTTCAAAATGTTTAAGTAAAGGAGGGGGAGTTGAATATCCACAGACCTAATGTACATCCTACAAGATGGGAATATGAGGTAAGATGCAGTTGCAGTGTACAGAAGCCAAGAGAATGCTGACCAATTGCTTGGCCTCTGGTATGCAGTCTGTGGACTCAGAAGACGTGCAGAATAAACAGGATTATGGCACTATTATGGAATCTCTTAGGAGAAAACCAAATGATGGTTTTTAATGCAACACAAGACAGCTTTTGTGTTGCTGCTAGACAGGGTGCACTCTGTTTGCGTTCTCATAGAGGAAGAATGTATTAGAGTCATGTTAATTGACTGAACTGTAAATGAAATGCAGTTATCAAATAAACATCTGGAAATGGATGGTTGACAGTGAAAATTCGTGTTCAGTCATCATTTGATAATGTGGTATAGTCCACATGGGAGCAACCAGAATTACATACAAGCCAGTTTCTTCAAAACAAAAAAATAAATTCAACAGAACACTGACACGTGGCACAGGATTCAAGTGAAATAGTACCAGGTGATACAAAACTAAAGTAAACCAACTAACACAACCTAAAACCCAAACATATTTTTTTTCATCTTAAATTTATCACTCAAATGCTGTGGCAAGTGAGTTATCAAGGCTTGCCATTTATAGAGTATGTTAAAGAACTGTTAGAAAGACTTACTGTAACTCTGTACACATTTCCCAAGAAGGTTGCTCTTCTTGAAAGGTATAGGATTTATTTTCAGGAATTCATCAATTTCACTGAATGAGTGTTATAAAAGTACAAAGCAAATTTGACCATTCACAGTGACTGTACATTATATTATGCAACAACTTTTTGTTACCTTCTTATCTTCATGAACTTATTGTTATAAAATTTGTTTTCCATAAAAATTTCTCGGTATTTTAGTCATGTCAAATCCCATAACCAAGAAGAAACTGGGTGAGTGGAAGGACAGTCATTTCAGGAACAACAGTAGTGTTGATTATGGTGTCTGGGAGAGTAATGTTATGGTTACCAGAAAAGCAGAAGTAGAGCATGTCAACACTATCAAAGAATAGGAAAGCTTCACGTCCTGACAAAAAGTACATTGCATTACTAAAACTGCTAATTGATTATGGAAAAGCTTCTGACACTATTCATCAAGGCAAGTTGACGTATGTCTTAGGTGACCTGGGGCTGGATGGTTGCGACATCCAATCGACTGGAAAACTGTACTGGAACCAAAAAACTGTTTTTTTGTGTGCTTGCATGTTTTCAGCTGTCAGTAGTAGTATTGGTTATGAAAGGATTTTGCCAGGGCTTCATTCTCCCTCCTTCCTCCCCATCTTTTCTGGAAAGGTTTCCCAAGACGCTCTTGGAAAGTATGAAGGAGAGATGGTTAATGGAGTTACCATCAGTAATATCAGAGATACTGATGACACAGTCTGATCTGCAACAATGTTGGAAGATCAGCAAGAACTACTAAACACTTACTGACTAGAGGAATACTATAATGTTACAGTTAAACACCAAGAAGATAAAATTGATGGTTGTCTGCAGAAACCAAGATGAAATTCAGGGCACTCTTACAATCGATAATAAGATCAAAAGAGCTTCATTATAGAAGTATTCGAGAATGCCAAAGCAATGATAATTGGAACTTCTCTCAAGAAAATTCATGGCTGAATTTAACAGATAAGAAGTTCCTTGCAGAAAAAGAAGACAGTTCTGTTGACAAGTATTACACTTCAAACTCCACTACTTCAGTGCTGTGTGTTCAGTATCATACTCTATGGAGCTGAGTTGTGGACACTTGCTGCATTATTAAGTAAGAATTGGAGGTATTTGAAATATGAGTGTAGTGTATGAACATAGGGTTATAAATTCGCAATATCATCAAGAGGGGGAAAAAAAAAGAATACTTTGGCCAAGAGATACAGCCTTTCACAACTAATACTTCAAGGAATTGCAGACATGGTCCAGGATGGAAAAGATTATCCTGGCCAGTGGTTTGAATTGAGCATGGATTTTCTGTTCAGAACAGCCATAAAACTGGACATAGTTTACCATGTTTATTAGGTAGAAACATCATTCCTTAGAGTTTTAGATTTGCTAATATTTCCCACTAGTACCTTGAGGCAGTGAATAAACATGTTGCCAGTAACCGATTAACACAAAATATCACCATTTACGACAGAATGAGAAAGGGAAAGGGAAAAACTGAAGTGAAATGGTGAATGGCAGTATGGATGCATCAGTTAATGATGTGCACTTTTCATTTTTATGACCTAACATATATATTCTTGTCTTGATAATTGTGTGTGTATTATGAAGATAAAAACTTGGGTACATTTTAATTTATACATCACAATCAACACGATCTTGGTGCCAGTTATGAGTTACCAGTTCATGTGGTTGCTGGTAAGACTCTCCCTGATGCAGCTTGCTTACTTGCAGGGACCATATACCTGAATGTTTTAGATATGAATTTCCATAATTATGAGAACATGCCAGAAAACCTGTTTTCCAACAGGGCAAAAGACAACTGCACTGGCATTTGTATGTAAGAGCATTTATTAATGTGCAGCCTCAACATGGGGGGCACAAATATCTCACATTGCACCATTGGCCACTGAAATCACCTGACCTCACCCTCTGTGTGAATTTGTGCGAAGACTCCATCTACGTGTATCCTTCTGTCCTTTTTCCCCCTAAGGTAAGTCTTTCCGCTCCCGGCATTGGAATGACTCCTTACCCTCTCCCTTAAAACCCACATCCTTTCGTCTTTCCCTCTCCTTCCCTCTTTCCTGATGAGGCAACAGTTTGTTGCGAAAGCTTGAATTTCGTGTGTATGTTTGTTTGTGTGTCTATCGACCTGCCAGCACTTTCGTTCGGTACGTCACATCATCTGTGTTTTTAGATATAACTTTAAAAATATGTTCATAAACTATCAGTAAGGTTGTTCCTGGACTTACTTTATTCCTGGTGTATAATCAACATCAGCATTTTAACTACAGTAGCAACTTGAACTCTCAATTGTTATCAACAGCTGTATAGTCAAATGGTATCAACATGCACACCGGCAACAGCGACAGCACCCTTCTTAATGTAAACATTTTACTTGCTGACCTTTTTAATTTCCCATGATTGCCTATAATTACCACATTTTGTTGTATTTGAAAATCCAAGCTGCTTTTCCCCCAAGTAAACAAACAACAGAAAATCTGTATAGTTATGTGGTAGCCATGTGGCAGCATTAGAGGCTCTCGAACTCAACTGATGTGTATAGGGTTCATGTCCCATCCAAACCATATATTTTATATGCACTGTATTGTTTGTTGGTGTGTTCCAAGCATAACAAAAATACAGCAAACATATGCCGAACATGATAACACACTGCTCCACAGATGGGCATATGACAGTAATTTATTCCCAGGATGTCTTGGCACATGCAGGCCATTAGAGAGCATCCTGGCACTCTTCCAGTACGATGGTTTCAATGCACATGAAGCAGCAGCCAGATGCAGTGTTGAACCTCACTGTGCCCAGAAATGGATCAAGTGGTGGCGTGAGATGGTAGAAACTGGCTGTTTTAGAGTGTCAGGTTATGAAAGGTGTCGATGCCTCAGGGAGACAAGGTGTTAGCTGGCAACTATATGGAATGTCCATTTTTAAATGTCTTCCAACTCAAGAATGACAAAAATTTCCTTGGATGCTCACAAACTGTTCGCAAACTCTTACAGGGTGCTGGCCTTAGAGTCTCTGCTAATAATGAGCCCCTCTCTGCTGATCTTGGTCATTAATCAGCTCAGGGAATGAAGGTCGGTAGTGGTCTACAGGCCACAGGGAGCACATTATAATCCACAGTACATGGCGCAACATTCGCTCATTAGCCATGTGACAGTTTCTTGCTGGGGATGGATGTCATTGAACATGGCACAAGTGTATCAAATTCATGGTCGCCTCACCACAGATCAGTATGTACACATAATGGAATGTGTTATGGTGCAAGTTTGAAATTGTGCTATCCCAGTGGAGGGATCCAGTTTCAGCAGTTCAGTTCAGTTCACATGAGTCAAATCATTCAGGAATGGTGTTCACAACAGGCTGGCACTGAATCAACTGGCCAGTTTGAACGCCAGACCAGAATCCCACTGAAATTTTTGGGCCAAAATGAAGCTTCATATGGCTTACACTTGCCACCACCAGCCCCATGTACACCTGACTGACTGTGGGACATAGTGTTGGAGACATGGGACGGTTTTAAAGACAGTGAGATGTATTTCTGGAGACTTAATGCCTCTGTGGCTCATTGGGCTGCTTTTGGCAGCTGGCCAAATACCATTTGAACTCTCATTTACTCCACTGTTTACATATTGTATGTCAAACTCCTGTTGTATTGCAAAGTCATTGTGTCTGAGTATATGCCTAGATACCAGTTGTTCAGAGGCTGGTTTAGCATTTTCCATAACACATTCTCAATCTGGCCATGCCAAGTAACCTCGAAATCAAACATGAGGTTACTACTTCACCTGGATTATTCTCCCACTAGGTTTCTATTTTCTGGGGATAATTCATTTTAGATGGTGCCATAAATTCCACACAAGACATTGCCTGTTATTCATGAAATGGTGTGATAAACACAAGAAGTGGACACAGTTTTCTATTGCTTTCTGTCGAGAGCATATCACAAATGTGACATGATGTCCATCAAGTATTAGCACAACAGCATCACCACTAGACAGCTTCACAAGTTCACAAAATTATCGAACCACTTAATAAAAACATGAATGAATCCAGATACTAGCTTGGCAAGGTAAAGTTATCCTCACATGAGATAGCACGCTCTAATATGCAACAATGTCGAATATTAAGATACCCATAGTATAACATGTAAGGACTAAGCCGCCTTGGACTAAAAACCTAGTCTCAGTTACATTGTGTTTGAAGGACAGTTCACTGTAGCGAATGACAGAATTTTGTTAAGGATACAATCATAAGAATATTATAGCAATAGCCACACAATTTCAGATATTACAGCCCTGCACACCAAAGCACTCAAAAAACTTTAAATGCAGCACTTACAAAGCAAGGATCCACAACAATGTCCACCTTCATAATTGTCTTATTGTCACTGCTTTAAGAACTAAGTTCTGATACTTCCAGGTGCAGCTGAGCATACACTTTAGTCAGAATCTAGCTATCTCACATCTGCAGACACTCCCACAATTGACACCTTTTCTCTATGTTCAAAATTATTTTTCAGTAATGCTATTAATATTTGGATAAATTAAAAACTACATCAAATCAGAACATAAGTAGTAATCACCTCAAATTCTAACTCCACTAAGAGAAAGCATAGTGCACTGCATCAGGTGTCTGTAGCCCCAAATAAAAGGGCAAAAAAAAATCACTTTTGAGCTTGGCACTCAAAATTTCAATTTGTAGGCTGATAAAAGAAAATACTACTTTCATCCGTGCCAAGGAATTGAATAATTATTCAAATAGTTATTCTTTCTCACTTTTGAAACCAGAGATTCATAAAAGATAAAATTTTGCTACAAGTCTTATCTACATTCACTCCTCAAAATAATAATATTCTAATAATTCTAACAATAAAATAATAATTCTAATAATAAAATATCTATAAAAGCAACATCCTTCAAATAACCTGGATGAATCTTTTGTAAATTTTTCTGTGTTTTCTGATACCATTTTTGCCAGCCTGTACTACAATAGTTCTCTTAAAGACTACAAACAGTGCACAACAGTGTTGCACTAATCAAGGCAAGACAAGCTAGCATAGAAAGGCTGTTGGCATCTACCATGACAAACACAAAAAATATTGGCCAGCTGATGCAACCAACCTCCAATTCAACATGTGCAACCAGGCACTTTAACTGTGAGCTACTTGCACAACGACACTACCACCACCTTTGGATTGAATCTAGCACACTGCTGGTTGAACTTTTACTATTTTGCCATCACTGTTGACATCCTATACTTCCATGTCTAATGAGTATTAATTTCCAATGTTGTGTATATTATATCTTGTTGGTTTGATAATGTGCTCCCACTATAACTCAACATGGGCATTAATGGGGTCAAAGTGTTGAAAATTTATAATGTGCCTGTACATGCAAAAATGGGCAATATAGGACTTAGTCATTTTGAGTGTGAACAGTTTTTTTTTCCCTTAAGTGTACATTTGATCAGTCAGCTGTGAGCAGACACTGCTAAGTAATGGATATGTGGCCATAGTATGTCAACATTGTCGTTATACAAATTGCAAAGTAGCAACATCCATAGATAAAGTGTTCAACACATTCTCCAGAATGTTTCCCCTGCTTCAAAAGGGTGTGCAGAGTCCGTGCCACACACCTTGACATCTGAACAAAAATGGCGTGTTGACACTTGCCATGACTTCATTGAAATGCAAAACACTGACAATTCTTTAATGAAAAAATAAATAAATAAAAATAAAAGATTCATCACAGGTGACAAGACACTTGTCGACAAGAAACTACCCTCAAAATAACAGTGCAGAAATTCACTTTAAGGGTCAACACCTTGATAACATAACCTACATTCAAGCCAAGATGATGAGCGACTTGAACAACATCCTAAGGAAGGACTTTTCCAATACATTCACGGAGTTGTATGACTGTTCTGTGCATTGTGTTTAGTGGGGGGAAGACTAAGTAAACACATGAAACATTAAAACCACCGTTTTAAATTTTAGTTTATTTTTTACAAACCCATTCTGGAAACTTTTTGGATTGACAGGGTACATTATGGACACTCTGTGGAGGTTACAACTCCAGAAATAATTGATAAATGAATGAATGGGTACTCAATATTCTGCATAAACATTTGGACATGAGAAAGGTATCCGCAAGACGGGTTCCGCGATCGCTCACGCTTGACAAAAATGGAATTGTGTTAAGTGTTGCAAGGATGGTCTGCAGCTGTTCAGGAAGAATCTACAGGACTTTAAGCGTCGTTTCGTCACTGTGGATGAAACACGGATACATTACTATACTCCTGAGACCAAACAACAATCTAAACAATGGGTTACCGAGGGAGAATCTGCACCACAAAAAGGCTAAGACCATTCCTTCTGCCGGAAAGGTTATGGCAACTGTATTTCGGGAGTCGCAAAGGATAATCCCCATCGACTATCTGGAGAAGGGTAAAACTATTACAGGTGAATATTATTCATCATTATTGGACCGTTTGAAAACAGAGCTGCAAGAAAAACACCAGCGATTGGACTGCAAAAAAGTCCTTTTCCATCACAACAATGCACCAGCACTCACCTCAGCAGTTGTGGTCGGAAAATTAATGGAAATTGGATTCCAGCTCTTTCACATCCTCCCTATTCTCCATACTTAGCTCCCTTGGGCTACTATTTGTTCCCCAATTTGAAGAAATGCCTGGGGGGACAAAGAATTTATTCAAACGAGAAGGTGATTGCAGCAACTAAAAGCTATCTTGCAAACTTGGACAATTCCTATTATTCGGAAGGGATCAACAAATTAGAACAGCGTTGGACGAAGTTCGTAAGTCTGAAAGGAGACTACGTCAATAAATAAAAAAGGTTTACCACAAACACATAAGTAGTTTTTATTTTTGCATGGACTTTTCAAATGCCCCTCTTGGATAACTGCTTCAAAGGGGAGTAATAAAGTGCAAGACCATGACCAAATAGAGCTACGTGCATAATGGGTCACAAGAGGGATCTTGAGCTGCCTATTGTAATTGCAAGGAATGTTCAGTATTGATTTGTTTCAAATTACTCATTGTGTAACAGTAAGAAAAACTATGCAATGAAAACTGAAGAGATTTCTCACGAATATTAAAAAATGAATGGCCAGAATTTTCTTTACTGTTAGTGAACCTACACACTTACAAATTTAATAGGGTCCAATGTGGAATATATTTTCTTAGTAGGTACAATCAGCATTATTTTAGAAACTGAACTAAATATTGAGCATACCTGATTCCAACACTGTTTTGTTAGGACATTTTCAGGTATCAGTTTAAATTCTAGTACTGGATCTTCAGATACTTTGATCTGGTAACTAACATAAGTAACAAATTCGGCTCTAGGTGGACAGTTTCTTTCAGAATACAATATGCCATGACTAGTTGAGCTTGAAGTCTATTATAAAGGTACCCTCTAAATCCCAAATGGCTTCCCAACAGTTTTCCTCTAACAATATTCCTTTTGCCTTCTTTCACACATTTTGATTTCATGGAATCAAGTCTATGCTTAAGTACACCAAATGTGGTATTTGAAATTTACTTTGAGTTTTCTTGGTATGGGATCAGTACTACCCTCCTTAATACACTGAATAAAGTTCAGTGTACTTATGTCCCCTTCCACGTGATATGTCTACCGCTTAAACAGCCACAATGATATTCTCTCTTACAAGACAAGGAACTGCATTGGACATTCCTTCAGAAAAAGCTTCAGACAGAACTCATTTAACCACTGTAGTAGTAAATGATCTTGAGAGCAGTTGTACAATTCTCTAGAACCTCCTTAAACAGTATCTTGGCCACTGTCCACATCTGTAAACGCTTATTTCCCACCACACAATATTCATGTTTATTCAGTTTTCTGGAACATGTCAGAGTAAGATTGTTACAAGAGTGAGGCATATCAACAATCCTCTCTCTCATATGTGACACTGATGCTGCAAAGGAAATCTATGTTGCTTGGTACAGAGGGGTAGAAAATGGAAAAGAAAATGTACTTTATTTGAGAGTTTATTTTCACTTATAATTCGCAGCTGAGACTCAGGCTAACATTAGTGATTCCAACTTTGTGTATGTTCTCTATTATTCAAAAACAACAACTAGTGTTTGAAAGAACAGAAAAACAGGTGTGTAACACACTTTCTGAGTGTCCACATTTCAACTACAAATTAAAACAAGTAATATCACAATATAATTACATTCATATTCCAGAAATGATATACAAGTCACAGAGGTAATTATTTTCACAACACAAATCTTAAGCCAACTGTATAATTAATAAATATTTTACATACAGTAATCATTTCTGTTTTGCTCTATGTGTGTACATCATGTACATCTAAAAGTGCATGTAACTGTCACAATGAGGCTCCTGTGTACTACATATCTGTTATGTGCCTATCAGACAAGTTTAACAATTGTGGGGAAACATTTTGTGGTCATGGGAAGCTACACTAAACATTAGTATCACATTCAATAGCTACTATTATTCAATATGAATATTCAAAAGACTGTCTCTCTGACACACATACAAGTGATACTAAAATATTTTATGAAGTGCCCATAGCTCAGAACGTGTAAGGTGAAGGTACAGTATAAAGGTAGGAACTGATGGAAGGCATTATATTCATCAGAATCTTATTCTGTGCAGGAAGCACAGCTGTAACTTGAGAAGGCACCAATGAGGTGATTCATTAGAAAATGAGTAGAAATATTTACCTTCAATTGTCAGGAAGAACATCAGTCGGAAGAATATAAAATATTTGGTACAATTTCCTTCAAGTTTAAATTAAAACATAATGCATGAATCAGTCTTCTGAAGTTTGTGAGCTACATTATAATTACAGATGATTGTATGGTTGCAGGTATTCTTTATAAGGTAGAGCTACACTTTCAAGTAATTTATCCACCCCATCAACTTTTTGCCACTCATAATCTCATTACATAAATCTGACAAAAGTCTTATATACACAGTGGTTAACACAGTCCAGTCTATCATTTTCATCCACAGCACCTTTGTCTACAAATATTTACAGCCTTCACTAGCCCCAGTGCAGCTGACTTCTTTATCTTCAACAGGCAGTAACACTGAATTAGCAACTGCTACTGTTGTGTCTGCATCAAGGAGGGCCAGTACCCACAGCTGAAGTCTCATTCCCATGGTGATCACTATCCACTCCACCAGCTTTAACAAGCCTGCAACAGACAAAATGAAAGAGTTATAAGAGATTGTAGAGTTTTTATATTGCTATTCAGAGAGTTGCATCATAATGCAATTAGGTTACAAAGCTCAGCTCTAATTTTGGACAAAAACATATTGAACAGTAGTTCTAAAATAAACAGAACTGAGAAAAGCCATCCACTCACATGGCTGACACATACTGTGGACCCTGCATGAGGGGGAGAGGGGCAGAATAGTGTACTAACAAGTAATTTGAAACTTATTGGAACTGTGTGTGTACATTTCAATAATTTACAGGAGAATTATAATTTCCTAATACAGTATATTGGCTATTAAGCCACATAAAAATTGAAGCAGCAGGAAAATTTGAGACTGTTCCCAAGTTCTTTATGTCAGAATTTTATTAAATTTAGGTAGGAGCTGGTCAAGACCTTTGAAGGAATCACATGAGTATTCACTTTTAAGGGTTTAGGGAAAATATACAGAAACTAGCTCAACGCAACTAAGTAAGCACAAAATTGCTTCCTTCCAAATCATATTCCTAATTTTGCTAAGTCAGAAACAGTCATCTTCTCCAACTTGTCTTCCATCTTACTGTAAGAATAATATGAGATTAATTTATTTTCAAATAGCTTTACACACTGCTTCATCATCCCCAATTTAACATTTTCAGTGATTAGAGACAGCATTTTCAGAAGAGCATTATGACAACTTTTCCCCTCAAAGAAGACAAAATTAACTATCAGACCTGGTTATATTCAAGATACCTGTTAACATTTAATATCCCTGTATTACCTACAAGTACCACAAATCTTTCACATAATTGTTTTCGTCTGCTTTCAACACACTCTGCTCTTCTTCCATTCATCTTAAACGATGTGATTTTTTTACAGTTAACATACAGACTCGTTTATTTTACAAAGCTCTCAGTTTTGATGAGAATTTACACAGCCATTTCATCATTTGTTGGTATGTTAGCTTAGATGTATCTTGCTGTCAACAAAAGCTATCCATAACATTAACTGTGAAGATCCAAAAGAACGACACAATAATATTAATATGTCCTTTAGTTATCTAACAGCTGAAGTTTATTTCACTTTGTACACAATTTGAACACAAACTTCTGTCAATAATATGCTACATTAAACAGCAATTTATCATTACTCTTGGGGAATCACTCGAGATTAATGAAGATCTTTAGAAGTGAGTATTTAACACTAAGAAAAATATTACTACTTTAAACAAGAGAAAATGAACAATTTGTTACCAAGAGCAAGAAATAAAAATGGAAGGGTTAAGTAGCTGAGAACTCTGGTCTCATGTAAATTGGTTTGATTTTCTCTGGATTTTTACAGTTGAAAAATTACTGATGGCAACAAACCATAGGTAAAAATGAAAAACTTTTGTTTATATTAACTACCTCTTCATAGGAAATGAGCCAGTGAACTTAATAACTATACTCCCTGTGTAAATAAGGCACCTACCTTTACCGCAAATGCTGTTTCATAGCCACCTTTGGATTGCATCTGGTTCTGTATTGCCTGTAAATGGGAGTTTGCAATGTCTGCATCTCCTGAACCAATGTGGCATGTGTGCTGGAAGTTTGTAGGTTCTCCAATCATGGACCTGTCAATTCTTTGTCTTGTCCTCCGTTGTTGCCTCTTCCGCTGCAAGGAAAGGAAACTTAAGTTTATAATTTCTGCACAGCACTCTCTGACGATCTACAGCTGATGTCTATGTAGCAGGTATATTACTTTGCTTGTAACACAAGCAATGCTGTTACTTTGCTCACTGACTATGGACTACCATCCAAGTTACATCTGTCTAACATATATGCTCCTCAGGCAAGAATATGGGGGAAAAACTGGACACGTGTGAGCTGGACTCTCACCCTTAATCACGTATATACTTTGGAGTAAGAGAGACCACTCTATCTCCTGAACTACAAAGTATACTCATGTTAAAAAAAACCACCAGAACACTTTGAACAACTAGTGATAGGAAATTCACATTCATGGAACAAGTACATTAAGACATTCTACAGAAACTAATAGCATTTCAGTCGTTGCAGTTTTGAAGTGTCCTGCCTAGTAGGCACTGATAACTTGTTCCATGCATGATAACATAAGGTGTGAATAGTGTCCTGTCATAAAGCCAACCATGTGGCATTCTGAAGTTCATTTGTGATGCTTGGCATTGGGTCACAGCACAGCACCCATCACTTCACCATATCCCATACATTTTCAATTAGAGACAAGTCTGGTGGGCCAGGACTAAAGGCTGACATCCTATGATAGCAAAAATGCAGCAACATGTGGTAGTGGATTGTATTGCTGAAAAATGGAATCTCGGGTGTTGTGCAGAAGGCGTATGGCTACAGGTCACACGGCCCTGGACAGGCACCAACTACAATTTGTGGTTGTACCCGATAGCACCCCACACCAAAAGGCCTCGAGTTGGTATTGTATGTCTTGTGCGAATGCAGTCACTCTGAGGCCATTCCCCCTGTCTGTGGCAAACCAAAATGCGGCCATCATTTTTGAACAAACAGAACATGGATTTGTCCGAAAACCATATCTAATGCCATTCCTGTCCCCAATGACTTTGTTCCATACACCATTGCCATCTAGCATGTTTCTGTACATTTGTCAAAGGCAAGCAAAGAAGTGGGCAATGTGCACTTAACTAATGCCACAAACAGCGATGGACTGTCACCCCCAATTTTCTCAGTCTACAGCCTTCTGTGAACCATTCTGCACACACCTGTTGCACTGCTGAAACACTATGTCCCACACTAACAGTAATTTCCCAGATGGATGCATCACATTCTCTCATGGCAATAAAGCACTCTCTTTCAAAATCACTGATTTGATGATACTGTTCACACACATGTCCATGAGGCATCCTGCATGTCTGCTAAAGTCGCACTGATCTGTTACCTATGGTTTATAGTAGTAACGAGAGCCACAGGCTCATTTTACTAGTAGGTGGAGTTGCACCACTATATCTATGTTCACTTTGAACCCGTAGGCCAACATGGTTCAAATGCTAATCATTTATGCAGAATATATTAATTCACATATCCTGTAAATACGAACATCCTGTCTAGTTGTTCAACATGTTCTATTTATTCTGAACTTACATTCTACTGAAACTTTCCCAGAAAATTAATGGAGGGGAGAAAAAAACACTTTTTTGGATGATAGTATGTGATAGCCAGGAAGCATTTCCAATATCATTTAGATTAAAAGACTATTCAGAAAATATGAATTTGAGATGTATTCAATATTTCTATGAAACTTAGTAGATGTAAATACTAATACTTAGAAATTCATAATTAGTGCAAAAGATGTGAAGTAATTAATGCAGCCATAAAAATGACTATAGTGAATTCACTTTTTTGTAAAAAGAGTACGCAGTGCCTTGAATATCTGCTTCCATACAGCTTGCTTAGGATATTTATTACAAATTTTTTGAACATTGTTAATGAAGCAATGGAAACAAGTAGGTTGAATCTATTCATGGGTAAAGGAGGGGAGGGTGAGATGTCAAAAACAATGTGGGAGTTTATTACGGCATATGAAAATTATGGCACAAATGAATTGGTTTTTGCAAAGATTTATCTAAATACAGAAGACTTTTGAACTGTCCCAATGCATACCAATACATCATTACACAATTCTGGATTTACCATTATTTGAAAGCCGTTTTTAAGGAATTCATATTTTGACACTACAATGAGATTACAAAAGTCATGGGATGGCAGTAAGCCCATAAACAGACGGCAGTAGTATTGTGCACATAAGGTATGCAAGATCAGTGCATTGGCAGAGCTATCATTTGCACTCAAGTGACTTATGTGGAAAGGTTTCTGAAGTGCTGATGGCCATATGAATGGGAATTAACAGACCTTGAACGCAGAATGGTAGTTGGAGCTAGATGCACGGACCATCCTATTTTGGCAATCGTTAGGGAATTCAATATTTTGAGATTCACTGTGTCACGAGTAACAAATCTCAGGCATTACCTCTTACCACAGACAACTCAGTTGCTGACAGCCTTCACGTAACGACCAAAAGCAGCGGTGTTTGCGTAGTAGAGTTATCAGTGCTAATGGACAAAGACCACCACATGAAGTAACAACAAATATAAACATGGGATGTATGATGAATGTAGCCATTAGGGCAATGTGTTGAAATTTGGCATTAACGGGCTATGGCAGTAGACTGCCGATGTCCAGTGCCTTTGCTAACAGCATGACATCACCTACAGCACCCCTCGTTGACTTGTGACCCATCTCGGATGGAGCCTAGGGAACTGGAAAATGGTGACCTGGTCAGATGAGTTCCAATTTCAGCTGGTACGAACTTGTGGTAGGGTTTGAGAGTGGCACAGACCCACAAAGCCACAGAGCAAGGCACTGTGCAAGCTGGTGATGTCTTCCTAATGGCATGGGCTATGTTTAGATGGAACAGGCTAGGTCTTCTCATCCAGCTGAACTGATCACTGACAATCAGGTTATGTTCAGCTACATTGAGACTGTTTACAGCCATTCATTCATAGACTTGATGTCCTCAAACAACAATTGAATTTTTATGGATGACATTGCGTCATGTCACTGGGCCACAATTGCTCGCAGCTGGTATTTGAAGACCAATCTGAACAATTTGAGTAAATAATTGGCTCCCCAGATTGCTCAACATGAATCCCATCTAATATTTATAGGACATAATTGAGAGATCAGTTCGTGCACAAACTCCTGTACCAGCATTCATTTTGCAATTATGGACAGCTATGGACGCAGTATGGCTCAGTATTTCTACAGGGGACTTTCAATGACTTGCCGTGTGCATGACAAGCCCAGTTGCGGTACTAAGCCAAGCAGATGGAGATTTGACATGGTATTAGGAGGTATCCCAGAACTCCTGTTACCTCAGTGTAAAACTTAACAAAAAAGTGACTGCCATAAGAAGAGACCACTGGACTGTCTGGATAGCTGGGTGGATGGAACAGTAATTTGTAGCTCAATTCAAACATTGACTATAGCAATGGTAAAAATGTGACATGGTACATCTCCATCACAGGTCATTTAAAAGATGCACTGAATTGTGCATTCAGAAAAATGAGCACTTGTTTTAACACTTCATTTAAGTGAACATTCTGCCACCAGAAACCATTGCAGCAAGATTCTGGCCTTGTGAAACATTCAGTTATCCAATTGGAATATGCTATACCCCTCTGGTAGACATAAACCTTCAAGAGATGCAGATGGTCCACAATAATGTTCATGTAGCACAAAGCAGTCTTTGTGCCTTCAGTTTCAACCACAGGTCCCGTCAATGCCCAACTGAATTTCCCCCACAGCACAATATGCTCCTATCGGCCTGTATCTGAGGTGTAGTCCATGTTTTGAGTAGCCATTCACCTGGAGGACTATGTATCCAGGCACAACTATTGACCTGGTGTAACAAGACAGGCTATTTAGCCCTCAAGGTGACACGTTTCAAATTTTTGATTGGTTGGTTGGTTGGTTTGGGGAAGGAGACCAGACAGCGTGGTCATCGGTCTCATCAGATTAGGGAAGGATTGGGAAGTAAGTCGGCCGTGCCCTTTCAGAGAAACCATCCCGGCATTTGCCTGGAGTGATTTAGGGAAATCACGGAAAACCTAAATCAGGATGGCCGGACGCGGGATTGAACCGTCGTCCTCCCAAATGCGAGTCCAGTGTCTCAAATTTTTGACCATCCAATGGCAGTGCCCACTGCAATCATAATTGGGAGTGGGGGGGGGGGGGTGATGCAGCAATAGAATCATTCAGCAGCCAGCTTCAAATGCCAGTTCTCTAAGTACAGATCCCAAACACTAGAGCACTACTCAAGAATACGTCACACCGGCATCCTATATGCCATCTCCGTTACAGGTGAACCACTCTTTCCTAAAATTCTCCCAATAAACCAAAATTGACCATTTGCCTTCCCTATCACAGATTTCTGCCCCATGAACCATGGACCTTGCCGTTGATGGGGAGGCTTGTGTACCTCAGCAATACAGATAGCCATACCGCAGGTGCAACCACAACAAAGGGATATCTGTTGAGATGCCAGACAAACGTGTGGTTTCTGAAGAGGGGCAGCAGCCTTTTCATTAGTTGCAGGGGCAACAGTCTGGATGGTTGACTGATCTGGCCTTTTAACATTAACCAAAACGCCCTTGCCGCACTGGTACTGCGAACGGCTGAAAGCAAGGGGAACTACAGCCGTAATTTTTCCTGAGGTCATACAGCTTTACTGTATGGTTAAATAATGATGACATCCTCTTGGGTAAAATATTCCAAGGTAAAATAGTCCCCCATTCGGATTTCCAGGTGGAGACTACTCAGGAAGACATCTTTGCCAGGAGAAAGAAAACTGGTGTTCTACAGATTGGAGCATTGAATGTCAGCTCCTTCATCAGGCAGATGGATTAAAAAATTTAAAAAAGAAAATGGATAGGTTCAAGCTAGATATAGTGGGAGTTACGGAAGTTCGGTGGCAGGAGGAACAAGACTTCTGGTCAGGTGAATACAGGGTTATAAAAACAAAATTAAATAGGGGTGATATAGGAGTAGGTTTAATAATGAATAAAAAAAATAGGATCACGGGTAAGCTACTACGAACAGCTTAGTGGAAACATTATTGTAGCTACGATAGACACTAAGCCCGCGCGTACCACAGTAGTACAAGTTTATATACCAATTAGTTCCCCAGATGATGAAGAGACTAAAGAAATGTATGATGTGCCTATAGAAATTATTCAGATAGTTAAGGGAAACGAAAATTTAATAGTCATGGGGGACTGGAATACCAAAGTAGGGAAAGAAAGAGCAGGAAGAGTAGTAGGTGAATATGAATTGGGGTAAGGACTGAAAGAGGAAGCCACCTGGTAGAATTTTGCGCAGAACTAACACTTTGTTTAAGAATCATGAAAGAAGGTTGTATACATGGAAGAGGCCTGGAAACACTGGACGATTTCAGACAGATTATATAATGGTAAGACAGATTTAGGAACAAGGTAACACTTTCAGCAACCGCCGATATTTCGGCGGGAGAACACCCCGCCATTTTCAAGGCAAACTGCAACGGACAGGCAGTGTACATGCAAATTTAATACCTCGGTTCTCCGACAGAAGCAGGAAAGATAACACACACACACACACACACACACACACACACACACACACACACACACACACACACACACACACACACACACACACACTCTCTGAACACTAGTGCCACCAAAGATGACCAAAGACAGAGCTATCGATAGTGAGACTATGAATTCGCAGGTGAGGCAGCACTGACTCTGTTCCTCTGTTTTTTGACAAGAGAGAGATCCGGATTCCAAACAGAGTTTAAACAGAAACCTCCATCCCTGTTAACGAGGTTGCTGGCTAATTTAATCTCAACTGCCTCCCTAATGACACTGTCCTAATAGCTGGACGTGCATGCCAATATCTCGGTGTTATTATATAACATTGGGTGACCAGTATCCAAGCAATGTTCGGCAATAGCAGATCTATTTGGCTGCTGTAATCGTGTGTGCCGTTTATGCTCAGTACATCTGTCCTCCACGGTCCTGATAGTTTGACCAATATATGCCATGCCACAGCTACAAGGAATACGATATACACCCGCCTTACGCAGTCCAAGATCATCCTTAATGGAACTCAAAAGTGCTCTAATTTTAGATGGAGGTCGGAAAACACATTTCACATCGTATTTCCGTAAAATACGACCGATCTTATTGGACGTGTTTCCTACCTAAGGCAAAAAGGCAGTAGACTTAGGTGTTGACTCAGAATTATCATCAATCACCCGATGTACAGTTGATCGATAGCGCAACGCACGTTCAATCTGTCTATCACTATAACCATTTTGACAAAATGTAACTTCAAGATGGGACAGCTCAGCTGGCAAAGTCTCAGCGTCAGAAACGACATGTGCCCTGTGTACCAAGGTACGAAGTACCCCTTCACGCTGAGCCGAATGGTTACAACTATTAGCTTGTAAGTACAAGTCGGTGTTACCTGGTGTTACCTGGCTGAATTCCCGGAAGTTATTTGAAAGTTGTATACGCCAGGAGAAACTCAGGTCTCACAGGTTTTACATTGTACGACATTTCCAGGACAGATGTGGACACTGACCACAATTTATTGGTTATGAACTGTAGATTAAAACAGAGGAAACTGCAAAAAGATAGGAATTTAAGGAGATGGGATCTGGATAAACTGAAATAACCAGAGGATGTAGAGTGTTTCAGAGTGTACATTAGGGAACATGAACAGGGGAAAGAAATACATTAGAAGAAGAATGGATAGCTTTGAGAGATGAAATAGAGAAGGCTGCAGAGGATCAAGTAGATAAAAAGAAGAGGGCTAATAGAAACCTTTGGGTAACAGAAGAGATATTGAATTTAATAAAGGAAAGGAGAAAATATAAAATTGCAGTAAATGAAGAAGGCGAAAAGGAATAAAAACAATCTAAAAATGAGTGACAGGAAGTGCAAAATGGCTAAGCAAGGGTGGCTAGAGGACAAATGTAAGGAGGTACAGGCATACATCACTAGGGGGTAAGATAGATGCTGCGTACAGGAAAATTTAGAGACCTTTGGAGAAAAGAGAACCACCTGCATGAATATCAAGAGCTCAGATGGAAAACTAGTCCTAAGCAAAGACAGGAAAGCAGAAAGATGGAAGGAGTGTATGGAGGGTCTATACAAGGGCGATGTACTTAAAGACAACATTATGGAAATGGAAGAGGACGTAGATGAAGATGAAATGGGAGATATGATACTGTGTGAAGAACTTGACATAGCACTGCAACACCCAGGTCAAAGAAAGGCCCCAAGAATAGACAACTATCCGTTAGAGCTACTGACAGCCTTGGGAGAGCCAGTCCTGACAAAATCTGGTGAGCAAGATGTATGAGACAGGCGAAATACCCTTGGACTTCAAGAAGAATATAATAATTCCAAAGAAAGCATGTGTTGACAGATGTGAAAATCACCAAACTATCAGTTTAATAAGCCACGGCTGCAAAATACTAACACGAATTCTTTACAGACGAATGGAAAAACTGGTAGAAGCAGACCTCAGGGAAGATCAGTTTGGATTCCATAGAAATGTTCGAACATGTGGGGGAATACTGACCCTACTTCTTAGAAAATAGATTAAGGAAAGGCAAACCAACATTTCTAGCATTTATAGATTTAGAAAAATGCTTTTAACAATGTTGACTGGAATACTCTCTTTCAAATACTGAAGGTGGCAGGTGTAAAATACAGGGAACGAAAAGATATTTACAATTCATCCAGAAACCAAATTGCAGTTATAACAGTAGAGCGGCATAAAAGGGAAGCCGTGGTTGAGAAGCAAGTGAGACAGGGTTGTAGCCTATGGACGATGTTATTCAATCTGTATATTGAAAAAGCAGCAAAGGAAACAAAAGAAAAATTTGGAGCAGGAATTAAAATCCATGGAGAAGAAATAAAAAACTGAGATTTGCCTATGACATTATAACTGTCACAGACAGCAAAGGACCTGGAAGAGCAGTTGAACAGAATGGATAGTGTCTTGAAAGGAGGATGTAAGCTGAACAACAACAAAAGCAAAATGAGGATAATGGAATGTAGTCGAATGAAGTCAGGTGGTGCTGAGGGGATTAGATTAGGAAATGAGACAAAGTAGTAAAGGAGTTTTGCTATTTGGGGAGCAAAATAACAGATGATGGTAGAAGTAGAGGGGATATAAAATGTAGACTGGCTATGGCAAGGAAAGTCTTTCTGAAGAAGAAAAATTTGTTAACATCGATTTAAGTGTCTAGAAGTCTTTTCTGGAAGTATTTGTATGGAGTGTAGCCATGTACGGAAGTGAAACATGGACAATGAATAGTTTAGACAAGAAGAGAATAAAAGCTTTCAAAATGTGGTGCTACACAAGAATGCTGAAGATTAGATGGTTAGATCACATAACTAATGAGGAGGTATTGAATAGAATTGGGGGGGAAGAGGAAACTGTGGCACAACATGACTAAAAGAAGGGACCAGTTGGTAGGACACATTCGGAGGCATCAAGGGATCACCAATTTAGTATTGGAGGATATCATGGAGGGTAAAAATAGTAGGGTAGACCAATATATGAATACACTAAGCAGATTTAGAAGCATGTAGGTTGCAGTAGTTAGTAAGATGAAGAAGCTTGCACAGGATAGAGTAGCATCAAACCAGTCTCCGGACTGAAGACCACAACAAAAATCACAGATTTCACATGCTCTCTCCACCTCGTATCACTTTGCAATGATATGCCCAGATATTTAAACGACTTGATGGTGTCATGTTTGACACTAGGAATACTGTATCTAAATATTGCAGCTTTGTTCTCGCTGTCAAGGACAACATACTGGGTTTGTTTATTTAAGATGTCTTTGAGCCACCTATGTATCTGAAAACTTATTCCATAAGCTCATACTTTCATTAACAGCATGCAGTGTCTAATGCTTTCCAGAAATGTGTGCGAAATATCCTTCAGTGGGTGCTATAAGCTGTGTCAGTGGACTTTCCATCTGCTGGAGTAATTTCAAATTTTTCTCTGCTCCGTTTATAGTTTTGCAGACAAGAGAAGTAAGGGATACGAAATAAAAACCATTGAAACTTCCAGTCAAATGACCAGATCTGGCACAAATTTGTGTTCTATTCACAACATGCAGAATTTGTAATGAGAAAATGTTTTCAATGAAAGGCATTGCTTACAGCACCCACTGAAGGATATTTCGCAGAAATTCCATGGTCTCTTTTTCATAGAAACTATTTGCAGGTAAAGTGGGACTATCTCGAAATAATATTATCTCTTAGCTTAATACAGATTACGAATTAGAGAAGGTTTCAAGCTCGTCTTACAGGCAAGGCAGCTGCCGCGAACAGTACCCACCTGTTGCGCAGCCGGTTGGTTTATGCAGCAGGAGAACCATTGCACCCACATCTCCCCCGCCATGTTGCCAGACTGGTAGCCAGACATTGAACACAATTTACCTGCAACAAAACAGATTACGTCAATATGGCAACGGCGCAGCTCGTCCGCACAATTGCATCAGTCAAGCCTCGAACCATTATTATGCGACAAAGTGGAGAAGGAAGATTAGGATTTAGCTTCCAGTTGATAATACGATTATTACAGAAGTTCACAGTATCTGAATGGAGAAGCGAGACGCAGCGAGTTAATTGCGGTCTTTTCAAATGATCGGTTCTGGCATTTAGTTCATTCAGTAGGTACTCTAGAAGCTAACATCTTCCGAAAGCTCTTAATTTTCTAAACGTCTTGTATGTTGCATGTAACTAGTCAGTGTAGAACCCAAGTTTTCGTCCTCGAGAATGCTGTGCTTACTTGGGACTCTAGTTTTATCTGCACACATTTTTCCCGAATGTCTCACGACAAACAGTACCCAAGTCTTTCTTGTAGACGTTAAATTCCCTACCGTTTCCACTGGGTGGAATTCTTTTCACGCCAGATACTTACCAAGATGCAGAGCTTGAAAGGGCAAATTTCTTAAGTGCATTTTTAGCACTATAATTTCACAACATTTTTTAAGAGTGAAATGGTACATGCATCTAACGGTCAACATTGATCAACACTGGGTATCCCCGTCCCTCTGCCAGTGGGATACTGAGTGCAGCTTGGTTTGGAAGCTGTCCGACCGCCTCGGTAGGCGGAAGGCAGTCCGTACCCCCTGCCCTCCCTCACTGCCGTTAAGCTGCTGTTCAAAACTTGTCTTCGCAGAGTACTGTGGCCCTATGCAACGCTATGGATTCAGTACTTCCATGTGCATACCCTAACGAAGAACTTCGTTGAAGGTGGACCGATGTGGGATTGGAAGCTGCGCGTTGAAAATATGAAAGAAGTTATACCCTACTTCTACTCAAAAGATCACCTGAACTATGCCAGAGAGCACATCTGAACAAGAACATGATCAGCCTAAATTTCAATTGATCCTCAGGAATTTCACAAACTGACTGACTGGAGCGGGGGGGGGGGGGGGGGGTGACTAGTGCCCTAGTTATACCCCCCCCCCCTTTCCGTACGCCTATGACAAAAGAAACTTCATTTCAATACTGACGACTGAGTTGGTAGTAAAAGTCATTGTTGTTAAGCAGGCAATAGAAGGTGCCGATGTGATAACAAACACCACTGTACCAAAGGCTGACAAGTCTCCTGACTACCACTGTATTTTCACCACAGCTGAAGACTTAGATCTCTTATTTTGTAGTATTGCGGATAACATTAGCCTCTTCTCGAGATAAAATCTATTTGCAGAAAACTCCTGGATAGTGTTTTTTGTCCGACTAGCACAATGGTTCCGAACCCAGACGTAATTACCCCATGAGGGGTAAAACGAAATTTCCTGAGGGATGAAAACTGAACGATTCGATTCTGTTTCAGTAAGGAACCTAAATTATTTTCGAAAGACCATTGTTATGACAATTTTGTATGACTAATACTGATTATGTAAGTTTTCAATTGTTTTCACAATTAGTAGCATTAATGCGGTGGAGGTTACATGTTCCTCACACAGTGAACCCACTACACATGTATGTTGCGCGCTTTGTCCTGCACATCGCTGAAGAAGCAACACACACATGGTACGTAACAAATGTAAATATCTCAATGTCTTCTCGAAGATGTAGGTGTACCTCCAGTAGTCCAGAAATTGCTTGATTAATGGCTTTGAAACAGATAAATGAATTGACAGCACGACACAGAAGTAACTACACAAGAGTAACTATAGTGCTACACACAATCATCCTGGTCATCGTAACGACTACTACCAGCCCCGTATTTAGATAATGTAACGTCCAACAACAAACTTAGTCAATTTTGAAAAATATTTAGCAACAAAAGGGTTTTACAAAAAGGTACGGCCGAACTTTCAGGAAACATTCCTCACACACAAATAAAGAAAAGATGTCATGTGGACATGTGTCCGGAAACGCTTAATTTCCATGTTAGAGCTCATTTTAGTTTCGTCAGTATGTATCAAATTGTAAATTTTCACAATCAACATGTGTGGGCTGACGAGAATCTGCACGCAATTGTGCAATCACGTCATCAACACATTTTCTGTGAACGTTTGGGCAGGCATTGTTGGTGACGTCTTGATTGGGCCCCATGTTCTGCCACCTACGCTCAATGGAGCACGTTATCATGATTTCTTACGGGATACTCTACCTGTGCTGCTAGAACATGTGCCTTTACAAGTACGACACATGTGGTTCATGCACGATGGAGCTCCTGCACATTTCAGTCGAAGTGTTCGTACGCTTCTCAATAACAGATTCGGTGACCGATGGATTGGTAGAGGCGGACCAATTCCATGGCCTCCAAACTCTCCTGACCCCAACCCTTTTGACTTTCATTTATGGGGGCATTTGAAAGCTCTTGTCTACGCAACCCCGGTACCAAATGTAGAGACTCTTCGAGCTCGTATTGTGGACGGCTGTGATACAATACGCCATTCTCCAGGGCCGCATCACCGCATCAGGGATTCCATGCGACGGAGGGTGGATGCATGTATCCTCGCTAACGGAGGACATTTTGAACATTTCCTGTAACAAAGTGAAGTCACGTTGGTACGTTCTGTTGCTGTGTGTCTCTATTCCATGATTAATGTGATTTGAAGAGAAGTAATAAAATGAGCTGTAACATGGAAAGTAAGCGTTTCCGGACACATGTCCACATAACATATTTTCTTTCTTTGTGTGTGAGGAATGTTTCCTGAAAGTTTGGCCGTTCCTTTGTAACACCATATATATATATATATATATATATATATATATATATATATATATATATATATATATATATATATATATATATATAATTATCTACAAAAAAGGATAACTTTGTATGGAATTACGGTAACTGATTATTATACAGTATCAACAAATAATGTCATCAGTTCAATGGCTTTCTTCTTGCCTTGTTATAAGCAAACACATTTATCACATTTTCTAAGTCCAGTTTCACAGTCAGATTATGTTCTATTGCTAATACAGCCAAGTGATTCAAATGATCTTTAGTTTGAGAAGCTCGCAAGTAGTTCTTAACTCTTCCAAGAACATGAGAAGGATTGTTCAGCAGAGCAGTTTGTTGCTAGTGTGGTCAAATTTGTACAGCGAGTCTGATATTTGGATAAATGTCAAATAGATATTCTCTCTTAGCATTTTATTTATGACTGGTAAAGAACGACCATTCTCAGATCCAGAACTCAACAGGAAGCTTTTGAGATGGGCACATTCTGTTCCAAAAGAATCCTCTATATCCCCTTAGTAAATATGCTGCAGCTGTTTTGCAGCATTATAGACTTCATCAGGACCCATTTCCATCGAACTGGATAGGAAAGACCTTGAAAACTGTTTGTTGACAACAAGACGATTGAGCTCTGCGGATAGTCTGTTCAATATAATTAAAGAATCTGTCTTCAGTATTAGTGCAGTAGCGCGGTCGAAACGGTTTCTAGTTAACTCGAACGAGCCTAATAATAATTGCCGCAACCACCACCACCACCACCACCACCACTACCACTACCACTATCACTACTACTGGCTGCGGTCAGACACAAAGCATTAACAGCCTGAAGTCTTCCAATTTCTGCCAGTTCAGAAGCAACGAGTGCAGCGATCAAGTGATTTACGAACACTAAATTTTACCTTGGTTGATTTTAGTGTTGCAGTGTGCAGGAGAGGGACAACGCACAGGAAGTATGTTTTGTGGATAGTTAGCTTTCTTATCTGAGGAGGAGTTGCAGATAGCACATACGATTAACCATGAATTCCTTCGGCATTCATTATAACACACGCACACAATGTCACTCTTTTTTTTTTAAATAAAACTGTTTCAAGAAGTCTCATTCTGCAGTTTAGTTATGTAGTGATAATGTGGGAAAAGGGAGGGGGGATGCAATAGACAGCGGGCGGGGTGGGGGCCCCCCAGGGTTTACTATCAAATTTCTGATTGCACTAAGGGCTAATAGTCTAAGAAAGGTTGGGAACCAGTGGTCTAGCAGAAAGCAGGCGGGGGTTATCGTGGAATAGCATCACTTCATTGCCATCTTCCTGGTCGTTCTTCGATTGCGTTTGCAAGACGTCTTCTTGTTGACAACAAATGTTAGCAGTGACGGTTACACATCGGGGCAAGCAATGCCTAGTACAGCACACCGTCGCTGTTCCACCAGATACAGGTTGTTATCTTTTGTGAACGCGCGCATGTCTTTGTAAGGGTTGTTGCTGCTTTGTTTGGTCTCAACCATTCCCTTCTTTTCCCGATGTTAGCCATAAAGACGCTATGTCTCGTCACCACTACCGATACAAGATGGGAATGGTGGGTGGTGTTCACGAACCATCTTATGACGAGGAATCGGAGATGAACATACGACCACCCGCTGGTTTTTTGTGGTTTTGACCTAGAACATGCGGTACCCATACACCCAATTTTTTAACCTTCCCATCGCATGTAAATGATCAAAGTTCATCACATCTGGCAGTTCTCTAGTACAATGGCGTGGATTAATGCGTTTAAAAGATCATCAAACACCAAAGGTATTCGTAAACGTGGAGAGTCACTGAACGCAAAACGATCCTCCTCAAACCAAGGCAACCATTTCCTTGTAGAGCTCTGTCCACCGGCACTATCCCCATACAGGGCGCAAATGTTTCTGGGTGCTACTGCTATTGTAACCCCTCTATTGAACTCCAACAGAAGAATGTGTCTGAAATGTCCCGATTTCTCCACTCTCCAATTTAGGAGACAACCTGAGCAGCCGTCTTAGGTTGTTTGCAGATAATGCTGTCATTTATCGTCTAGTAAAGTCATTGGAAGATCAAAACAAATTGCAAAAGAATTTAGGAAAGATCTGTGTGGTGCGAGAATAGGCAACTGAATCTAAATAATGAGAAGTGTGATTGATGAAAGGAATAACGTTTGACAAGGTGCGAGTACTTTTTCACTGGACATAAGGGGAAAAAAAGAGAGAGAAAAAAAGTGGAAAGTGTCAAAATTTAGCACAGGGTTCTCTAGGTCACGAAGAAACCACCTACAGACAGCACACTAAAGCTTCATAAAATTCGGACCTTTTGTAAGGTCCATTATATCTGTAGTAATTCGTCAAGAGTGGTTTCCATGGAAAGCAAGGAAGGTTCACCGTGTTGACCATAGCATTACATCATCAAATTTGTACTAGTTGCTTAAAAGTAAAGCAACTTAGGACAACCGTACTCCGCCGATTTGCAGCGGCGAGAGCTAAGCGTCACACATGTGCTTAGCCCACTAGCACACAAATGACCTTCATGCAGCCTTCTGCGCATAGTGTTCTATGATATCATCCTTCCGGTGTCTCGGGCGAGGGCCGACCGCGTGTGCGTGGTCCTATTCCTTTGTAAGAGTAACAGCAGGTTACCGTCCCACCATCATGCAATCCGACTGGCATTTTCCCATGCGTACTTTCCTTCCCCTCGTATAATTTATTCTCTTGTGATTCCTGTACAGTATATTTGTTGTTACTAGTGGAAATTTATTGTAGTACAAAGGAGTCTCTCTCATTCCTACTGCCGAGAAAGTATGCTTCTTTGTCTTTTCTATTCCTCCTCCTGCTATAGCGTTCCAAATCCCTATCATTTCTCGATTTTTCTCTCACTTTACATACTGAGTTACAGTGAAATACCCTAATGTATTTTTACCTTCTGTTCGGAACGTCAGCATGTCGACCTACACTACTGTTGTCGCTTCCATTCTGTTGTTTGTTGTGGTCTTCAGTCATGAGATTGGTTTGATGCAGCTCTCCATGCTACTCTATCCTGTGCAAGCTTCTTCATCTCCCAGTACTTACTGCAACCTACATCCTTCTGAATCTGCTTGGTGTATTAATCTCTTTGTCTACCTCTACGATTTTTACCCTCCACGCTGCCCCCCCCCCCCCTGCTAAATTGGTGATCCCTTGATGCCTCCGAATGTGTCCTACCAACTGGTCCCTTCTTTTAGTCAGGTTGTGCCACAATTTCCTCTTCTCCCCAATTCTATTCCGCACCTCCACATTAGTTACATGATCTAACCATCTAATCTTCAGCATTCTTGTGTAGCACCACATTTCGACTGCTTCTATTCTTCTCTTGTCTAAACTATCCATTGTCCATGTTTCACTTACATACATGGCTACACTCCATACAAATACGTACAGAAAAGACTTCCGGACACTCAAATCTATACTCTATGTTAACAAATTTTTCTTCAGAAACATTTTCCTTGCCATAACCAGTCTGCATTTTATATCCCCTCTACTTTGACCGTCATCTGTTATTTTGCTCCCCAAATAGCAAAACCCATCTACTACTTTGAGTGTCTCATTTCCTAATCTAATCCCCTCAGCACCACCTAACTTCATTCGACTACATTCCATTATCCTCGTTTTGCTTTTGTTGATGTTCATCTTATACCTTCCTTTCAGGACACTGTCTATTCCGTTCAACTGCTCTTCAAAGTCCTTTGCTGTCTCTGACAGAATTACAATGTCATCGGCGAACCTCAAAGTTTTTATTTCTTCTCCATGGATTTTAATACCTAATCCGAATTTTTCTTTTGTTTTCTTTACTGCTTGCTCAATATGCAGATTGAATAACATCGGAGAGAGGCTACAACCCCGTCTCACTCCCTTCCTAACCACTACTTCACTTTCATGTTCCTCAACTCTTACAACTGCCATCTGGTTTCTGTACAAATTGTAAATAGCCTCTCGCTCCCTGTATTTTACCCCTGCCACCTTTAGAATTTGAAAGAGTATTCCAGTCAACATGGTCAAAAGCTTTCTCGAAGTCTACAAATGCTAGAAACGTAGGTTTGCCTTTCCTTAATCTTTCTTCTAAGGTAAGTCGTAAGGTCAGAATTGCCTCACGTGTTCCAACATTTCTACGGAATCCAAACTGATCTTCCCCGAGGTCGGCTTCAACCAGTTTTTCCATTCGTCTGTAAAGAATTCGCGTTAGTATTTTGCAGCTGTGACTTATTAAACTGATAGTTCGGTAATTTTCACATCTGTCAACGCCCGCTTTCTTTGGGATTGGAATTATTTTTATTCTTCTTGAAGCCTGAGGTTATTTCGTCTGTCTCATACATCTAAGTTTTTTATAAAAAAGATTTTATAAAGAAACATTAAATAAATTTCGATGTGCTTTGTTAATTTAATAATTTCTAAATTTAAAGCTGCAAAATATGATACGTCACACCAGGGGAGGGGGATCACCTGTGAGGAGTAGGACGTCCAAAAATCATGAAATTCATGTGACGGAATTTATAGATGGCCCCTTGGATGTGAACTATTTGTAGATTTTGAGGTCCTCTTTTCGGCACTTCATGTAAATTTGTATATGATAATCATTATTTCTTCTTATTCACTTCTTAGGCTTAACCTGAAAAGCTTGCTTACAGTAATTAGTCTAGTTCCATATGGTTCTTAAGTCTACTCGTGCTGATTTACAGTAAAGCGTCAAAGAAACAGGCAGAATACGGGGCTGCGGTCGGCAACGCCTATATAACAAGTGTCTGGCGCAATTGTTAGATCTGTTACTGTTGCTACAATGGCAGCTTATCACGATTTAAGTGAGTTTAAACACCGTGTTACAGTCGCCGCACGAGCGATGGGACATAGCATCTCCGAGTTAGCGATGAAGTGGGATTTTTCCAGTACGACCATTTCACGGGTGTACCGTGAACATCAGGAATCCGGTAACACACCAAATATCCGATATCACTGCAGCCGGAAAAAGATCCTGCAGGAACGGGACCAATGACGACTGAAGAGAATCGTTCAACGTGAAAAAAGAGCAACCCTTCCGCAAATTGCAGCAGATTTCAATGCTGGGCCATCAACAAGTGTCAGCGTGCGAACCATTTAACGAAACATTATCGATATGGGCTTTCGGAACCGAAGGTCCACTCGTGTACCCTTGACTGCACGACACAAAGCTTTACACCTCGCCTGGGCTCGTCAACGCCGACATTGGACAGTTGATTACAGCAAACATGTTGCCCGGTCGGGCGAGTCTCATTTCAAACTGTATTGAGCGGATGGACGTGTATGGGTATGGAGACAACCTCATGAATCCACGGAGCCTGCATTTCAGCAGGGGACTATTCAAGCTGGTGGAGGCTCTGAAATGGTGTGGGGCGTGTGCAGTTGGAGTGATACGGGACACCTGGTACGTCTAGATACGACTGACAGGTGACACGTAAGCATCCTGTCTTATCACCTGCATCCATTCATTCATGTTCATTGTGCATTCCGATGGTCTTGGCCAATTCCAGCAGGACAATGCACCGCCAGAATTGTTACAGAGTGGCTGCAGGAACTCTCTTCTGAGTTTGAACACCCACTGGCCGCCGAACTCCCCAGAAATGAACATTATTGAGCATATCTGGGATGCCTTTGAACGTGCTGTTCAGACGAGATCTCCACCCGCTTGTTCTATCACGGATTTGTGGAGAGCCCTGCAGGATTCATGGTGTCATTTCCCTCCAGCACTACTCCAGGCATCTGTCGAGTCCAGCCGGCCGCGGTGGTCTCGCGGTTCTAGGCGCGCAGTCCGGAACCGTGCGACTGCTACGGTCGCAGGTTCGAATCCTGCCTCGGGCATGGACGTGTGTGATGTCCTTAGGTTAGTTAGGTTTAAGTAGTTCTAAGTTCTAGGGGACTGATAACCACAGCAGTTGAGTCCCATAGTGCTCAGAGCCATTTGAACCATTTTTGTCGAGTCCATCGCCACGTCGTATTGCCGAACTACTACGTGTTGGCGGGGGCCCTGCACGATATTAGGCACGTTTACCAGTTTCTTTGGCCCTTCAGTGTATGATAGGAATAGTTATCTGTACGAGATAAGTTTTATTTTACTGCATTTTTTTTTTACAATGACTATTCTAGAAGACATAGTCTTCCGATTTTATTCTTTCTTGGGGATGTTCATTTGGGGACAATTCACAACTATTCTCATTTCTGCATTGCTCTTTCGATCTTCCATACATTACAACTGGGAGTAACAGTGTTTTGTAAAACTTAAACAGTGTGCCATTCCTAATTTCCTCTTTGTTACTTTCGCCTGAGAGAGATGCTGAACGAAGTGAATGTACTATCTTTCGCTGCAGATCAATTAAATCTCTGATTCCCAAATATTTTAGACTCCTTACTTGCTCTACCACTTTTCCTCTTTCTTTCTTTGCATATTTAAGTAATTTTGCTTTTTTCCTCAGCTGAGTCTCCACCTTTGTTTCCGTAATTTATCTCCCAAAAGTTGTATAAATTTTACACATTTTCATTATTTATAAGCTGCTACTTTTAGATTTTCATTGTTAAGAACAGTTACCTATTAATTTGCAAGTACTAGCTATAACTTTGTCTGGATTTTATTAAGATAAAAGAATAAAATGGTGTCACATTCGTCCATTCCAAAAGGATTTCATTTATCCCAACATTAAAATGCTAGTTATGAACAACACCCATGTCTTGATTACTTTTCGATGCAACTGAGATACACTGATGGATATGGAAAGTGTTACACCATGGCCACCTACCTAAACACGAAGAAACTGACGCTCAAGTACTGCCATGTCCGTGGAATGTGTTTGTTAAAAGTTTCATCCCTATGGAAGGGCATTTTTCAGTATAAAAATAGTTTCATTTCACTATAGATGGCATGCCGTATCTACATGAAAGCTACTGGTTGTGTGTAACTTTACCGGAACTTTTTCAGGCGACGATAGCAACACAGCATGACGTGCATGTGCAGTTGTAGTCGAGTGAATGCTGAACAAGAGGTAAGGAGATGGACCCAGGACAATAGAGTGGCAAGAAAAGTAAGCACAGGTCCTTCCAGAAGGGCTACAAGACTGAATGTAGTAGAACTGTTCGACCGTCTTTGACGACTACACATATGATAATTGATCAAGTCAGGCCAGAAATTACAGAGTATCACTACGAACCCATGCGTCGTTTTCCGCCGAAACGCGCCACAGAAAGCAGAAAATCCTATGGGTGTAGGACTAGTCGAGTGCGACACTGAGTACCATCTGTTGTTTTCGGTTTGTGGCAGTCAGGTAGACGCTCGAGTTTCCAAAAAGGACCTGGTGAAGGGTCACTGAGAACAGCGATTCTCGACACCCACAACTCTCCAATTCCTGGGCTCATGGTGTGTGTAGCTATTGCATATAACGAAAGCTGTTTGTTAACTGTTGAAATGAGGCTGAATGCTCGCTAGTTCTGTGGCAAGAATGGTTGTCGTACCCTTCATGCCCATCGTACCAAATGGCGTATTCCAGCAGGATAATACGAGACCCCACACTGTAGCTCACACCACAAACGCCCTTAGGAATGTACGGATCCTCGATTGGTCTGCCTGGTGCCATGATTTGCCATCCATGCAGCGTGTATGGGGTGCGATGGGAAGACATCCTTTCATTCCAGCCAGCTATCTTCAGGAACTGACAAGTGTTACAGGCATAGCAATAAATTCATTACAGTGACATACGCAGGTTGTTTGCTTGCATGCCAAAATGAATTCAAGAGGATACTCGCTCTCAGGAGGGTCGAACCTTACGACAACGACTTCTGAACGGAATGAAACTGTGATACCCGTTATGTGATAAACATCTCTACAAAGTTTGATAAATATTGGATTAGTGCTTCACGGCGTAATAATTTGAGGCGCTGAGAACCATAAGGACCTAAAGCACACCATCGTCGATCTTGAGACTGTAGCATGTATGCATGCTCCTGACATCTGATGACCTTTATCAGTGCTTCACATTAAAGCCGTATATGTAAACATTTGCGCAAAGCTGTAGCGCTGATTTCAGATATTCACTTACAGAAGGGCCCAAAGAAATATATTCATTGTGTAGGAACACTCACAGCCTATAGTGACGCCCATTTCTTCATGGAAGCTGGAAACTGTAGAAGCAACGCACCATCATAACCTCACGTTCCAGATTGCAGTATTCCAGAAGGTTGTAATATGGACACTGAGGATATCAGAATCCTTGAGAGTTACTGACAGCCCGCATCTCGTGGTCGTGCGGTAGCGTTCTCGCTTCCCACGCCCGGGTTCCCGGGTTCGATTCCCGGCGGGGTCAGGGATTTTCTCTGCCTCGTGATGGCTGGGTGTTGTGTGCTGTCCTTAGGTTAGTTAGGTTTAAGTAGTTCTAAGTTCTAGGGGACTTATGACCACAGCAGTTGAGTCCCATAGTGCTCAGAGCCATTTGAACCATTTTTGAACCAGTTACTGACAGCACTACCCAACTAGAAGTTGGTGTTCTTGGTAGAAATATACATTTCAGAAATTTTTCAGAATGGTGAAGTTGTCAAAAGGTCATGAACTGTTTTTTAAAGTAACTTCCTTCAATGGAGTCGTGGGAGGTCACCAGTTTCTTCAAGTCATATCGAGGAAGGCCGCAAGTTATATTTTCTCCACAGTTTATAAATTCTAGTAGAATTAGGTATCCAGATACGTAGACAGAAGGCAAATATCAGCGGTGAAACACGGAGACTTAACGGAAGCCGGCCGGGGTGGCCGAGCGGTTCTAGGCGCTACAATCTGGAACCGCACGACCGCTACGGTCGCAGGTTCGAATCCTGCCCCGGGCGTGGCTGTGTGTGATGTCCTTAGGTTAGTTAGGTTTAAGTAGTTCTAAGTTCTAGGGGACTGATGACCTCAGAAGTTAAGTCCCATAGTGCTCAGAGCCATTTGAACTTAACGGAAGGACTAGATCAAACATGAAATACACAGACTTAAGAAAACAACTAGATTTCATGCCTAAACTCAACCGACAGTTTTATCTCGACCTCAAGCCAGGGAATGTAATGAAAACGATAACTAAGACCGTGCGGTGTTGCGATAGGTCGTAACTGCGTGTGTGGTGCATTTAGTATCTGTTCATTAAGTTCCTATTTTGTATGTATTGTATTGTACGTTAACCGGGGACCTAGAAACGACGGAGAGGCTCCGTCCCTGTCGCAGCCGCAGTGGTCCACAACCCCATGACGACTAACGCAGTCCCCCCCCCCCTCCCCCCGGGAACGTCCACACCAGACGAGTGTAACCCCTATGTTTGCGTGGTAGAGTAATGGTGGTGGTACGCGCACGTGTAGAACTTGTTTGTGCAGCAATCGCCGACATAGTGTAACTGAGGCGGAATAAGGGGAACCAGCCCGCATTCGCCGAGGCAGATGGAAAACCGCCTAAAAACCATCCACAGACTGGCCGGTTCACCGGACCTCGACAAATCCGCCGGACGGATTCGTGCCGGGGACCAGGCGCTCCTTCCCGCCCGGAAAGCCGTGCGTTAGACCGCACGGCCAACCGGGCGGGCGAAGTTCTGACTTTATCACGCTAGTGATGTTAACACAGTCCCCTTCCTCAGCTGAACGCTGATTGACTTTCTTTCCAAATGACAAACACTAATCCTGACTTTTGTCTTAATGATTCTGTTACTCCCGAATTGCTTATCCCCTGCACGAAGGCCGGCTTATCCCCTGCACGAAGGCCGGAAGGCAGCGCGAATGACGGCCCGCCGCACGCCGTCCTCGGGCGCTCGTGGCTCCTGTGTAGTGAGGCGGCAGCTCCCAGGCCGTGCTGTGGATGCAGCGCGGCAGGCTCCGGGAACAATGGCTGTAGGTGACCCGATTACCAAGCCCGGCCTCCAGCTGTGGCCAGCCACCACTAACCGGGCCAGGTCAGGCCTGCAGCTCCCGAGGCCACCACCGGGCTCCCCGGAATACATGACGGCCGCGTGCTCCATACGACGCCCACACTTCCCAGGCGGCCAACACGGAGACGGTATGAATACAAAGCTACGAGCTGGTCTTTACACAAAACGAGCAATGTGGCACGTTACCCGTCTAATCTAACAGTCCGGATACTCTCCACTTTCTCCAGACAGCCCTGCTTCGTGGCTCAGTAGACACGACTTTATGTGGCATTTATGATCCGGAGACTTCGTAAGCATCTGCTTTGTTCTCTAGACACGGTTAGCTGGAAACGTTACAGTCGGTAAGAAGCGTCGTTAAACACCCTCCCACTCTCCTCCCACACACACTTACTCGATTTCTTATGGTCCAGGTTTTTTCATGTGTTCGATTACATGCTTTCGCTGGTTACAAGCAATTGTGAAAGAGTGTATCTAGCTGCTGACAGTAGACCAGTCTGACCCTTTATACTACTCTCACAGGCGGTACGCGAGTTGTACCATCGCTAGCCTTATTTCTCTGTAACTCCCGTTTTCGCCACAAGCCTTCACGAGAGACCACCACCTTGTCTAACTCCCCTTGGGAGATTGAACTCTCAGAAAGCTCACCTCTGTAACTCTGCGGTGCTATTATCCAGAGTGGCCTTGGCTAACCTGGTGGTCTTCTCAGGCCGGTCCTCGCAGGGTGGAAATCAGAATCAGCCTCTATATCTAATTATATATCTTTTTGAAAGTCCACTAGGGTGGATACTCCGCTAGTGGATACTCCGGTATATACGAATGGTCTTTATATTTTGCATTTGCTGTTCAAGACCTACCGCATCTAAAGCCAGGCTGATAGTCGCCTAGATAGAAATCAACTCGGTGAATGAACAGGGCTCTTAAAAAGAATTTTGTAGGTGGCAGTGACATGCCTCTGTTGTTGTCGAGTTCGGTCTAACTGCCGCTTTTGTGAAGAGGATGGACGACAGCCAAGATATATATCCTTCCTTGTTATTCATATCTCCCGTATAATCTGATGGATACTCAGTACGAAATTTTGATCTGCGTATTTCCACAGCTGCGCTACTATGCCAGCTTCACCTGAGGCTCTCCATTTCAATTTCTTCACTGGTTGGTAGTCGAGTGTTAGTTCCTAAAATGGGCGCATGGTAGGCAAGTCTCCATAGACTCCTCTGCCGCGCGGTTTGATGATGATGATGATTGGATTGTGGGGCGCTCAATTGCGCGGTTATCAGCGCCCATACAAATTCCCAACCTTTGCTCAGCCCAATCTCGCCACATTTATGAATGATGATGAAATGATGAGGACAACACAAACACCCAGTCATCTCGAGGCAGGTGAAAATCCCTGACCCCGCCGGGAATCGAACCCGGGACCCCGTGCTCGGGAAGCGAGAACGCGACCGCGAGACCACGAGCTGCGGACTCCGCGCGGTTTCAGGCGCCATGACACGAATTGCGCGGCCCTTCCGCCGGATGATCGAGTGTGTGTATTTAGCATAAGGTAGTTTAAGTGGTGTGTGAGTCTAGGGACTGATGACCGCAGTACTTTGGTCCCTCAGGAATTCACACACATTTGAACATTTTTGAACTCCTTTGCACTGAGGAACTAAGGCTATTGGTGAAGTCTTTATTTTCTATGCACATCTTTAAGTTTAACTGGCGTAATGAGTACTCCGTGAGTTTTCTGAATTGCCATCGGATGACGTCGTCGTCTCGCCACGATATTTTTCCTGACAACTTGTCTGCCGAAATATCTTGCAAAGAAGCCGACATTGTCCTGCGGCAACCCCGAAATATCAAATTTATTTAGTCGGTCCACTGTAAGTAGATCCGGGGAGATGTTCCAGGGAATCATGTTTGTGACATACAAGTGACCGATCAGTTGGTTAGGTGTTCATGTTTTGTTTCTCTACTTACGTGCAAAGCAGAAGACTAAATATATTGGGCCAGCTGGCAGTCTTTACACCGCACGAACTTTCACACAGCTGTCTACTATAACAGGCCGAGAGAGTACAGGAAGCGAACGTTAACGGTCCTGATCCTACTTCCTCGAGGTACGCGGGATGCTGCTTTCGTTTCTATCTCTGTTTAATCGACCATTTTCTCTTTAAGAACTCTTGCACATAATGTTGAATCAAAGAAGTAATTTATGTAAAAACAGTCACACTCTGTAATATGGAGCATCTTTTTACCCAAATCTGATCCTCGGCATATTTCGACACTGATGCTCAATATGCTTGCTAGCTCCTAGTTACTTGCCAAGGCGCGTATGGTAAGTAAGCGGTGTGACGTCAAACAGTCATGTTTATTCTTCTAGGGACTGCCGTACTGATTGTACAACAGGACAACTGCTCACTACTTTTCCTAGCGGTTCGCGACTGGATGACATTACTCAGAGCTGCTTTCTGCACGAGTTCCTTACTGTCAGAATAACATGCAATATGACCAAAACTGGCCAATGTTTACGCCTGACTTTAAGCATTATCCTCCCGGAGTGATTTAGGAACTATGGAGACCCAGACAGCTATCTGAATCCCTACTCCAACGATGCTAGTGTGTGTATCTCACTCGGTGCTGAAAATTAACCTTAACTCCACAGGGCCATGTCGAACAGGAGAACCCGATGAAAGGAGCTATTTCAATCCAAGTACTGAGACTTAGCAGCAGGGCGTCCATTCTGGATACTGGATAGTTCTAAAAATTCTTCTTGTGTCTTTATTAGTTTCTGAATATGACAGTATCTGCCGCCTGCGTGTAGTCGTTTGGTCCAGTAGCAGTGTGCCTCAACTCAAGTGTTTTTTTATCCCCTCCCCGAAACTTGTCACTGTTACAACAGTTGCTAATCGATTTTCGACGCCAATTTGAACGAGCTTATATAAATTTGTCCGTTAGATCTAATTTAAGATTTCATCTTCTTCACCGTAATTTTATTTCACCTTACACACAACTTTTTTCCAAAGAAAATTAATTTATTTATTTATGCATTTGTTTTACCTGGCAAGATTAGGGCCTTCAGGCCCTCTCTTACACCTAACAAGGCATACTCAGATTGAACGAATTTCAGTTTGTACAGAACATTATGGACATACGTGTTATACAGTATTAATGTTAAAGAAAAAATACAGATTATAACAGTAGTACAAGGACAATTATAACAATAAAAAAATAATTATAACAATCAAGAATAATAATAATAGTAATGACTACGTATAGGAAAGTAAACATTTTTCTTTTATGAATGTCAGTCCTATTGCTATCTGGGAATTTTCTCGTTATGTTCTTGCAGCTTGTGAGTTATTCACATCGAGCAGAGACATAAGACGATAGAATGGGGTGAAGGAAATATAGAAGAGGTAGCTAGGTTAGAGGAAGAGAAACAGAATGGTAAAATTCGAAGCTATGATGGAGAGGTGAAAGAAAGATGAGAGGGCAACAATGGTGGCTATTCCGTCCCTAATATGTACGTTTTTAGTTCCCTCTTGAATTATAACAGTAGTTCTAGATAAGACGCAGATCACAGGGGAGCGCGTTCCATAGTCGTATGGCTGAGATGGAGAATGACACGGAGAAAGATTTTGTGTTATGTATAGATACAGCCAAGATGCTAGACGTATCCGATCTGGTATTGCGGTTGTGGAATGATGATAGGTGTTTAACGTGAGAAGATAAGTCTGGGGGCACCAGTGACTAAGAAATCGATGAAGTAAGCACATCGTGTGGAGATCGCGTGCCTTATGTGGGCGTATCCAACCTAGCTGGGAGTATGAAGGACTGATATGATCATAAACCGCATATTGCACGCATTCATCACTAGCTCGAGGCATCTCGAATTTTCACTATTTGTGCCGTGTTGAACTACATCACAGCAGTAAAGATTAGGCAAGACTAGCGTTTGGACTAATTTTTGTTTAACATTGGTTGGAAATATTTTTCTAAATTTTTGGATTGCATGTAGGGAGGAGAGCAATTTCCGGCAAGCTGTGACTGTTTGTTCTTCCCAGTTTAGGTATTCATCCAAGATTATTCCAAGCTCTTTTACTGTTTTTTGGTATGGTAGTTGGGTACCATTGAGGAGTATTTGAGGGACTGTTTCGCGAAAGTACCGGCTGATTAACTTTGGATGAGATATAAGAATGACCTGAGATTTCTTGGGGTTTAGTCTCTGACCTACGATCTGTGCCCATCGAGAAACAGAGCAAAGATCTGCGTTCATACTAGCTACTGCGTCAGCAATGCTCTTTGGGCTTGCACTTATGTACAGTTGGACGTCGTCGGCATATAGATGGTAGTTGCACTGGCTGTATGAATGGGTTTTATTAATTCTGCGACCGGTTTCGCACCCCTTATTGGTGCATCCTAAGGCAATCTGAACAAAAAATGTAAGAGCTCATATAAACTATTCGATCCTCCAATTCTGAGGTGTAAATTAAACTTTTAAATATACAGTCTTTTTAATGAAACAAGAAAGTACTCACATACGCTATTTATAACATGGTAACGTTGAACATTGCCCTGTAGCCACTCCCCACCTTTCACGTCCAATATACCGTCATCTGGTGAAAGAAGTAGTTAAAATTTAAAAACCTTTTTTAAAAAAATTTTTTTATAAAATGATGGGAGCGGCAATGAGCTAGAATAGTGGTTCCCAACAGGTGGGTAGTCCGCGGACCCCCAGGGGTCCGCGAGCTATGCCAGAGGGGTCCGCAAACAAATATAGGAATCGGCTTTACATGCGGTCGGATTTCAGAGTGAAAGTTTCAAGTTTGGAACTTAATATTTCAGAAATAATGGACTCAAAGGTCAGATTGAACTCATCTCATTAAGAACTGAAAATTGAAACTAACTGTATACTGATGGAGTACTCTGTCGTAACACTATTTTTTCAACTAAATAATATGAAATTAGTGTTTCTTATTTTTCACACATGTCTACTCAATGCAATCTCAAGTGTAGTACACTTGAAAGACCAATACACTCAGTTTTAATTTTTCCTGTCATTTTCAGTTCATACTCAATTTTTATTTTTTAAGGAGTTTCTTATACTAAACACCAAGATTTGAAGACGAAGATTTTGACTAATAATCAAAAATTTAACAATAACAATGATGGCTAAATTGAAAAAATTTTAAGCTCAATATTTTTTCAATACCGGTAATGAATATGTCAATGTTTTTTTCTAAGAACCAAAAATAGAAAACGTATAAAAAGACTTAATTTGGCTTTTTAGGTACTTGATACTGTGATACGACAAGGTACCAATCATGCTCGATGAGGGGTCCTCGAGAAAATTTTGTTGAGGAACCCCTGAGCTAGAAAATAATAAAAAAATACGATGCTGATAAAACACCCCTAAACACGAACGACGAAGAGCGGAACATTAGCATGAACAACAGCGTAATTTGGGCCGTGTAAATATATCAGAACATACCGTGCAAGTTGAGAGGAGCCGCGCGGCAGCGGACACGGCCTGACTGGTACGGTGCGAGGAACAGGAAATTTTAAGTTAAAAGAGGGGAAAAAAGAGAGTAAACGGGTTATTACATGCTTGAGAGTGTTTACTACGATTCACCTGGACAGGCAGAGGTGCTTTAAGAGGTCCACTGAGAGGTTAAGTCGATGATACGTAAAGCAGTCGTGTTTGTGGAGGCAGCCGCCACGAAAGTTCCCCCGTAAAGGCGTTTCTTGCGAACTGGCGCTCTGTAAACCCAAGGGCGCGCCTTTGTCTCGCCGTGTCTTCGGAACTAAACTGCTTTCGTCACTGCCTTTTTGAGAACGGCTTTGTCATCACTTTCACATGAAATTCTCTTTTGGAGGTATCATCAAGCAAAAGTTTAATTTTTTAGACAATTTTAATGATTTTATCACAATGAAAACTTCGTGTAACTTTTGACATACAGAGGCAGTATTTAAACATCAATTAGTAATAGAAAATTTTTTACACTCTAAGCTGCTGCAGAAAGCACATCAGTGCTACGAAATACTAATGCCGAAGTATTAGAAGTTACAGAAGGGTCTTGAAAAGCCACTGGACGAAAATGTGAAATCTAAATATATTGTCCAGCAACATAACAATCTTAATTACAACGCGAATATTTCATATGTTATGGACCACTGAGAAAGTAATAATAATAATAATAATAATAATAATCCCCGTGGAGGCCCGGGAAAAGAATAGGCCTCCGGTATGTTCTGCCAGTCGTAAAAGGCGACGAAAAGAACAAACCACTAATAGGGCTAACCCCCCTTTTAGTGTGATGAGTTGGTTCAGGACAGAACTAAAGAAGCCTCGGACAAGCGCCGTCATGGTCGGGGACGACCTTTGAACCGTATGCCCGCCCACAATGGTAACGACACTGCTAGCCAACTGGAAAATGATTCAAATCCAAATAGAGGTGTTTTGCAGGATATGCTTCCTGCAACCACCCTAGAAGGAAAACAAAGACAGAGGATGAGATGGTCAGATTAAGTTAATCGACACCTCATGGTCTGTTATTACCAAGCAACAAATCTAGGAACCAACACAACTGGATACAGATCACAAGTATACACAACATTTATCACCAGATACCCAGAATTAAAATTTTTAACAGAACAACGACTAGCTGATCAGATCCGTGTAATAATCAAAAATAACAGGATACCCCAGTCAGAATTAGAAAACATCAAACAACAAGTTCAACAAATACTGGAACAAAATAATGTGCAATCAGAAGAAGAAGAAAATACAGTAATGGACTCAAACATCCCAGAGCAAACAAACAAAGAACAACACGCATCAATTAAACAGTCAGAGGAAAACGAAATCTTAAGACAGCCACCAGAACAAGCACAAATAGAACACGAAGTGACACACATGTTAGATATAGAAGAAAAATTTCAGCTGACATATATAGAATACAAAGACACAAATACAGACATTAGACCATTCTTGCATACACCGCCAAATAACCCACAAGTCGAAACAACAATAAAAACTATCAACACAATCATACACAACAAAATAAATGAAAACACAACTATGGAAGAGTTACAACTACTGGTTTATATAGGAGCACTCACTACACTAAATATACACACTAGGCAGAGATCAGAACCAACCAACACACAGAAGAAACCCACAAAACCAGCATGGCAACACAGGCTACAGATCAGAATAGAAAAACTGAGAAAAGACATCGGACAGCTAACACAATTTATAAGAAATGAAATGTCAGGAAAAAAAACAAACGAAAAAGGTTAGGTAAAATCTCACAACAAGAAGTGATGGAGCAATTAGATGAAAAGAAGCAGAAATTACAAGCATTGGCCAAACGACTTAGGAGATACAAAAAAAGTGAAAATAGAAGGAAACAAAACCAAACATTCAACACAAACCAAAAGAAATTTTACCAGACAACAGATAACACACACATTAAAATAGACAATCCACCAAACATAACAGACATGGAACACTTCTGGAGCAACATATGGTCAAACCCGGTACAACATAACAGGCATGCACGGTGGATACAAGCAGAAACAGATACGTACAAGATGATACCACAAATGCCTGAAGTGATATTTTGCAACATGAAGTCACCCAAGCAATTAATTCTACTCACAATTGGAAAGCCCCTGGAAAAGATAAAATAGCAAATTTCTGGCTAAAGAAATTCACCTCAACACATTCACATCTAACTAAATTATTTAACAGTTACATTGCAGACCCATACACATTCCCTGATACACTTACACAAGGAATAACTTATCTGAAACCTGAAGATCAAGCAGACCCAGCAAACCCAGCTAAATATCGCCCCATAACATGCCTACCAACAATATACAAAATATTAACTTCAGTCATTACACAGAAATTAATGACATAACGTCTGAGACAAGAAAGAAATAATAATAATAATAATAATAATAATTGACCTATATTATACGCAATGCCACACATATCAATCCTAGAAGCAAACTGTCTATTGCTACTTGTTGCTTTGTACTGTGAAGGGAAGAGAACTCGTCTCGTTGAGAATATGAGAAAAATCTACGACAACAGCACATCTGAACTTCATTTCGGAACTGACGAATTACTTTCACAAAAAAACAACACCCCCCCCCCCCCACACACACACACACACGTTTATATAATGTAATCGATCGAAAATAAAAGAAAACAGGAATATATTAAAATTCTATAATTGGGCAGTGCTACAAGAAAATGTCTTCAATCGAAAAAAGCAAATGCCGTTTATCGAACGCACAAAACTGAATCGTTCTTCAGAAAGGAGGCTCTGTTAAAACGAATTTCAGCGCACTCCTTATCAATCGCGATAAGCGAATGACTCAATACACCGTCCGCCCAAGACTTCCTTCCCGGCAGCTGAACAGAAGACGGACAAAGGCAACTTCTGTGCTGGACTAAATGCACAAAGCGTATGGAAGCCTAACTGCTTGTTAATACCTACATTGTTGCATATTTTGTTGACACGACAGCACATTTTGCAGCAGAACCCGAGGATGTGTAACCTCATCCTAGTCATTAGTACTAACTAACCATTATGGTCTTTCATTGTTGGAAACCAAAGAACTGGTTTGTACCACTTTCCTCCCTACACTACCCGTGTTATGGTACACAAGTGTGCTAGTACACGTGTCTATCATATTTTAAAATAACAACGAGCACATGGCATCGATTGAAACACCTAAACGACGTTTTAATTTTCTTGTGAAAATAATTGTGATTAATTAAGCATCTACAAGTTCCTAAATTTTTGCCCTGACGAAGCATTTCTTATTTGTACTCTCCTGATCAAACAAAATCGTTAGAGACACACAACTTTCAATTCAATTTTTATCTTTTCTTTAGTGATTTTTCTTTTGTAGGCTTCTCGCTCCTCTATCCACTTGTTAACCCAGTTCAATCAACATATTAGAAACCATTTGATTAGCCTTCCTTCGGCGTAATTTTAAATTATTTAAACATGAAGTGAATTATCATGCAGTTTTTTTTTTTTTAGTAAGACGTAAGTTTAGTGACGCCTTGACAATGAAGCCACAAGCAACCGTCAGAAAAGAAGCTGCCTCAGTTAAATGAAGCAGGGTACTAACACGGTACGACAGTGACAAGTAGCGGGGTGATCTAATAGCTGCAGCTGTCCCTCACTTCTGATGGCAGTGTGTTTTCGTTTCGTTGCTGATAGCCGTGATGGCAACCATATTGGACTGCAAACAGATGTGTTAATACGTATAGCTGTTGCTATTTTGTCTAAAACTGACATGGTGAGACCGTGGCTGTGTACAATTAATGTAGGTTAATTCTTACAAAGAAGAACGCAGCTACGGCTGGTTGCTGTCTTCTTCTTTGTAAGAATTAACCTACGTATAAATGATGTTGAACATTCCGTAAAACTTTTCAAACCTCAACATCATTATCTCATTGATCAGATGAGGTCGTGCATACGTAATCCCCAACAGTCTCAGAAAGAATAAAAGTACGTCTTTTGTGGTTTTGAAGGAAATCTAGCATTCTCCTTTCAAAATAGTGGCTAGTTCAGGTAATGATACACACCCTTTTCTCCAAAGTAGACCAGGCTCAATATTATTGAGATCTTGTGACTGGTGACAAAGGAAGTGCGACAATTCATCCTAATGTTCACAAAACCAGTCCTGGACAATGAGAGCTTTGTGAAGAGGGACCTCTCGTCTTTGAACTCAGCATCGTCATTGAGGAACAAACACTGTACCATAGGGTATACCTGTTCAACTAAAATGGTGACTTAATACTCGGGAGTAATGCGGCCTTGCACAGTAACCATGGGGCCCCACTTAAATATAAAGATATGGCTGCCCAAATCATACTTCACTCTTTGGGCGCAAATTCGGCCAGAAGTCTGATACAGTGTGGCAGTGGACTGATCCGACTTTCCTACATTGCTCCATAGTCTTGGTTTAATGGCTTTGTATCACGTTTTCCTCTTACGGGTCTTTACATGACGTGAGTTCTCGTACAATTCAGTTCTGTCAGCAACCACGAGCCCCGTCATGAGTTGTGACTTTTCATTTTAGGGTACACTATGGACAGTGTTTACGTACCTCAACTGCCAAGAACATTGAAACAGTTTAGTGAACACATCGATGTTGTTGTGATGACCATTCACAAGATATAGCTATATGAGAGATGGAACTTCACTACCGCTTGGAACAAAGGGGCGCTCATAGAACTTGTGACTAGTGCAAAATGCAAACTTTATGAATTTACGGTTCTATTCATACACCAATCATAAAAGTACACATAGTACTTCGGAAAATATACAGCTTCGCTGAAGAATCAATCATTTATATCATGAACGGAAAGTGAATTCGCTCCTGTTTTAGAATAGTCAGAATACTTCTGCCTCTGTCCTGTGTCACGTATGGTCGAAAATTAATTATGATTGTAGTGTTGCTCACGCTGCTGAATATTGCATTTTCGGGTAACAACAAAGTTATATTATGTGGCAGGTGTCATTACAGCACAGTTAATAAAGTCATTTCATGAAAATAATGGATAAACTAGGCACTCATCTTTTCGTGTTTCCCACACTGGTCTCGTTGTGAACTCATGGCTCAATCGTCGAAAATCTAGGTAGTAATTATTGCAAGCTCGGATGCAAAGAGGCCTAGGTGTTATTCTGCGATATTCAAAAGTTTCATAGATGTGCTTCACAAACCATTCTTGAAGATTACACTTTTGCAAGTTAGGACGATGGTGATGTAAAAAAGTAATCAGCACTCCTAATTTAAGTTACACTTCTTTTTTATCACTTTTGTTGCACCATTTCTTCACAATATAAAACATACTTGAAAATATCTTCCTCACTGTTAAAGTTCACATCTTATAAACTGACTACAATTTGCGTCTGTTCAACATGACGACCAAGACTTGACACACTAATAACCGCTTACGCGCCCAAAAAACAGAGTTACAAGTACGTCAAAGACCATAGTGACAAAAGAAAGAATACACATAAGAATAATATCATTGCAATATAAACATATCGATGTATCAAAGTACCTCTACATTAATGAAATCAAATCTGAATGATGTCACAGAATTATGTTAACTATTTCACAGAAACACGTAGAATATTGCTGGTATCGAGAGGCTGAGGTGAGGTGCCGCAATGGTTACGTAATTCAAGTACCATTACAGTATCCAGAAGGAAATATTAAGCTGCATATGAAGGACCAAAGATGTTTAGTCAGAGCGAAGAGAATTACAGCCGGGCGGTGTGGCCGAGCGGTTCTAGGCGCTTCAGTCTGGAACCGCGCGACCGCTACGGTCGCAGGTTCGAATCCTGCCTCGGGTATGGATGTGTGTGATGTCCTTAGGTTAGTTAGGTTTAAGTAGTTCTAAGTTCTAGGGGACTGATGACCTCAGATGTTAAGTCCCATAGTGCTCAGAGCCATTTGAACCATTTTGAAGAGAATTACAGCCTTTGGTAACTTAAAACTCATCGCTCTGTTGTCAGACTAAGCTCGAGATCCTTATCCGCGTTAACAGCGGAACACCAACCGGCACTCCAGTTGGACGTTCACCCGGAATAGGGAACGTGAATACTAGCGGGGCGAGCAGGGAGGGTGCCGGCGCGGGCGGGCGGATGCTGGCTGTAAATATTGACAGCTGCCGACTGCCTGCGCGCAGTGACGTCACGACGGAGTTCTGGCGCGTGGATGCGGTGACGTCACCGGCGAACGGCCGCCGCTATTCCTGAGAGAGGAGGGCTGGTTGCGCCACCTTGCTGCCTGACAGCTGGGCTGCGGGCGCCCTCTTATCAAACCGCTAGCGACCGCTGCCCGAACAGCACCATGTTCTCAGCTCATTTTACACGCCCAGCCTTAGCCGTAGCCATACCGCAGCTCACTTTACTCCGACACGATTCGTAGTCTGAGAATAACATCGGTTTAGTATTTAGTGAGCATTACGTTCACTGCGAGTAGCTGGCCTTCAACTGAGACTACAAACTTCGCAACACAGTATTCTACTTCGTTGTCACACAATTACCACACGAATTCAATGTCCTCTATGAAGACCATCATTAACGAAAGTAAAGATTAGAGTGTCAAGTCCCATCGACGACGAGGCCATTAGAAACTGAACACAAGCTGAGACTGGAGAACGCTATGCCCTTTCTTTTGAACCATCCAGACATTCACCTTAAGCGATGAAAGAAAATCATGGAAAATCTCATTGTGGATAGTCGAAGCGTACTTTGCACCGGTGTCGTCCCAAATAAGAGTCCACTGTTTTCACTGCGAACCGTCGCTCAGAACCGCCGTTCAGCTAAGACACTATCGGTTTACTATCCTAATCAGCAGAGAAATGAAAACGAATCGTTTAAGGGGGACGGATTTTACGAACAGTCTCTCCGAATTTCCAATAAAGTTGTGCAACCATTCAAATATTTCTGGATACAGCCTTTCAGTTTTACGACGTATCTACGCTGTAGCCCTTCGAACTGCGTTGACTTAAAGAGCTGCAAAATCGACTTCGTGTACAATGAGTCACGCTGCAGCTCGGCGTACGTCTGTAAGAAGTACGCGAGATTGTGGGTCTGGTCATCAGTAGACGGTTGTATCAGCTACTTTCAAATGCTTTCCTTTTTTGTGCTGAATGACTTCGCAAACTGTGAGTTATCTTAAATGTTCGTTAAGTGAACGTCAGTTAACAGTTCATGAAGTTTTTTTGAGTGTAATCTAAGACGTAGCGACTAACAGGAGTTTAAAAAATACTTTTCTCCTTAGTCTGAAATTATTTTAACAATCTCTTGCATATATATCTTCAGCTCAGAGTATCTTACTGTGAGAATACGTTTTTCGCTTCCCTAACAACCCTTTATTCCAGGAATCATGTTTCATAATTTTTATTTCTGGACCATTTAATTACAACTAAATAATATTTTCGTGCCATACGCATTTCGCCTTTATTCTTTGCAAGGTATATTCAGTGGCAGGTTTCGTGGATGATTTTCTACATGTTGTGTTTTTGTTCCATTTTTGGAGTTTCTTTTTCTTATAAATGCCATCTGACGTTTTGTTTTTCAGAGTTCACAGCACTAGGATCGGAACACTTGTTTCGGTGTTCTTTCGTTCTTGGACGGCCCAAAAATGAAAATTATTAACATACCTTATTATACGCAACTGAGGACGACAGGACAAGAAAAACTCAAAGATCACGTTTCGTAGGTCCTCGTTTTTTTTTTTCTTCTTTTCTCCTGCACCACGAACTGAATGCCGACCGAAACTACTCGCAGCAAATCGTCTTCACCGGAGCACCACATATTATACACACAAAACTGATGCTTGCAAAAGAATGCTTGGACTGCGTGGGGGCGAAGGGTGTTTGTGCTTGTTTGTGGAAAATACCTGATCGTACATATGCATGTGAAGCGTGCCGTTACATGTGCGGCAGCCTTTGTAGGCATACATAGCACCTCCCCCCCCTCAAAAAAAGGGAGGGGGGAGGGGGAGAGAGAGAGAGAGAGAGAGAGAGAGAGAGAGAGAGAGAGAGAGAGAGAGAGGAGGGGAGGGGAGGGGAGGGCGAAGACCATAACGGCAATCAGGTATTGCTCATCGTTGAACCAATACATCTTACACACGATAAAAAAAAATGTCGTGACTAGGGCCTCCCGTCGGGTAGACCGTTCGCTGGGTTCAAGTCTTTCGATTTGACGCCACTTCAGCGACTTGCGCGTCGATGGGGATGAAATAATGATGATTAGGACAACACAGCACACAGTCCCTGAGCGGAGAAAATCTCCGATCCAGCCGGGAATCGAACCCGGGCCCTTAGGACTGATGATATGTCACGCTGACCACTTTTTTTAAATCTCATTTTGTTCGTTTTCGTTCGTTTCATTTGCTCGGGGCGGACGTCGCAAGACGCCCGTTTCAGTTCGTCGTTGATCCGTTAACTCAGTTTTTTTTATTACAGAGGACAGCTAACCCTCTGACCGAACACACTGAGCTACCGTGCCGGCACCATATCACCCGACGTGTCCCCATTCGATTTTGTCCTGTGGGGATATCAAGGACCTTCTGCATGAAGCACTTGTTACATCGCCGGAGGACCAAGTGGGCAAGAATGTTGCGACAGTAGGATGTCTTCGAGATATCCCAGGTACCTTTGAGGGGGCACAGAATACACGTAAGGTGTGTGTCGATGCATCTGGACAAAACTTTTAACATCTCCTGTGTTGGGTGTCCATTTGTAGCATACGACTGAAAAACTGCAACGCCATTTAGTAGCTCCGGGTGGCCTTTGCGACCACCCAGTTCATATTTGATAACTGATCCTTGTTGTAAGCCCGATGTGCCATGTCAGTTTGTCAACGTACTTTCGGATCAGAGGTCCACGTTACGTTGGGAAGGTTGCTTTACCTCGTAGGATGTTTCCAGTAGTCAGAGACGAAACGTCAGGGTAGAGTTTTACACATCGACCACGGCCCATCAGCCCGGAAGTTTTAAGTGAACCAAGGACCACTAAGCTACCGGGGGCGGACTTACACACGATGAAACAGTAAATGTGGAATTTCCTCCCCAGTCTCAACATGGGTTTCCAGTGCAGGCTCACGCTAGCGTACGGTGAGTAGCACCTAACGTCTTGCCGAACTAGCCGTACGCCGCGCACGCCCGGAGGATTGCGGAGAGTCGTTAACGGCAGAGGGAGTGCACCAGCAGCTTGGGAAGACCGCGAGCATAGCCGGCCGGCAGCTGCGGCGGTTCCGGCAGCTGTGGGTACAGCGGCGGCGGCGGGCAGCAAAAACCGGCGAGCGGAGAGCAGGCAGCCGAGGCGCTAGGAATTCAGCCCGGCGCGGCCCTCGACGCGCGCGCTTGTTACGGCCGGCCTCGAGAGCCGCCCTCCAAGGCGGCCGTCTCGAGGAGCCTCGCCAACAGCCGGGTCAGCGCTGCGCCGGCAAGCCGAGCGCCGCGTCCCCGAAATGGCCTCGGCGCCTCCAGCATACACACACCGAATATTATGAACACCGTATCATCCCCTCCGCTTGACCTACGAGGTCATCGAAATTGTAAGCAGACAACAAATCGTTATCTAACACTCGTAAAATATGCGACGTAACGAGAACTGCATTTATTTTCACGAGATAGAATTCCTTAGTTCACTTATAATTTCCTGGCTGAGGGTCCGTGGTCGATGTATAAAACTCTACCCTGACGTTTCGTCTCCGACTGCGGGAAACATCCTCCGAGGTAAAGCAACCTACCCGACGTAACGTGGACCTGTGACAGCTCTACAGCTACAGGATGATCCAAAAATACGTTTACAAACTGATATGGCACATTGGGCTTACAACAAGCATCAGTAATCACATAGGAACCGGGTTGTCGCGAAGGCCACCCCAGGTTACTAAATCGCGTAGCAGTTTTTTCAGTCGTATGCTACAAATGGACACCCAACACACGAGATGTTCAAAGTTTTGTCCAGATGCATCGACACGCACCTGACATGGACGCTGCACCCTCTCAACCTGGGATATCTCGAAGACATCCTGCTGTCGCAACAATCTTGCCCACTAGGTCTTCCGCCGATGTAACAAGTGCTTCATACAGAAGGCCCTTGATATCACCAAAGGAAAAATCGAATGGGAAAAGGTCGGGTGATACGGTGGCCATGCGATTCACCCATCACGACCAATCCAGCGCCCGGAAAGGTTGCCTGCAGATGTGGTCTCACCTCTGTTGAAACGCGCGCGTGCTCCGTCGCGCTGAAATCGAACGCGGCGACGAATAGGCATGGGAAAATCATTCAGCACGTCCGGCAGAATCTCTCGCAAGAATACGATATACGTGTGACCAAGTCTGTCCAGGAGAATGTACGGCCCAATTAAAGTCGACGACGATTCCAGTCCACAAGTTAATGCTAAATTTGCGTTGCAAATGATGCACACGTGTAGCATATGCGTTCACAACCGCCCTAGTGTGCAGATTGTGAACGTTCACTACACTCTTGAGTAAAACGCTGCCTCATCGGTGGACAGGGCACTCGCTATTAAGCTTTGCTATCGTGACCACAGCGCCCTCTCGTGGCGTCTGTGATGCAGGGTCCAATGTGATTACTGATCTTTGTTGTACGTCCAATGTGCCATGTCAGTTTGTAAGCTTTTTTTTATCACCTTGTATATCCGTTCTCTCAAGTCACCATAGGATGCATCGCAGACGGTACCTTGTTCCTCTCAAACGGAGCGAGGCTAGAAACGACTGTCTCCAGCAGAGCTTTCCAAACTGGATGTTGCTGCATCCTAGCGTCTCTAGTAGCAGCATCAGCGGCGTCGGGAGACTAGTTGCATTCAGAATGTCAGTCAAATGAAAAACTTGTGATAAAGTAATACAAAACACCTCTTTTTTTTCCTTCCAGGGTAACCATGTATCACCATTAAACGAGTGATAGTATGTTGAATTCCACAGTTCTGACCACGTAACTTTCAATTGTGGCCTTAGTTGCCTCTACTGCTGCTGTACATTGGTACGCTCCATCGGTCCCTGTCTTAAGAAGTTCTTCGAACGGTAACAGTGGAAGATCACGCACTTTTCCTCTACTCTGTTTCCTTGTTTCGTTCGTGAGACGTGTCACTACTATTTTCAAAGTAGCAAAAACCATTGGGACGGTTCTGAAATCAGCTTTGGGCAAGACTGTTAAAATGATAAATTACATTAGGAGCAGGCCTTTCAAGCCGAGACTTTTCACTCAGGTATGTGATGAGCTACAAACACAGCATTGTACACCACCTCTCCCATCGGCTGGCTATCCGTAGGGAGAATACTCATTCGTGTGTATGAACTTAAGGATGCAATGCTCCAATTATTTGAGAGACAGCATTTGAGAGACAGCATTTGAGAGACAGCATTTGAGAGACAGCACTTTAAAACCTAACTATCAAGAATCAGATTTATACAACTGCTGGATTTCGTTTCAGCAAGATTATCCTCACCAACGTAAAAGTGCACTCATCGTTTTCCTGCAGTTTTTCACAATATATTCGCGTAAAGTGCATCTTCTATTATGACTAATATAAAAACAGTTAAAGTGCAAGTTTGAGAACAATAGATACCAGAATGCGTAACAACTGGTCTTACGTCCGAGACCTTAGAACACATACTTTTAATGCTCGTCAAGCCCACGTGAGTCATTGAATTCATAATAGTATTGGGAAGGCCTGCATCATATGTAATTATAATGTACTTAGAAATGAAATAGCAAATTTATATTTCTTTAGATTATCACTTGTTAAAACAATCTTATTGCCATTAGTAAAAATGTGTCTCGTCAAATTATATGTTTTAGGAGGGTGTCGCAATTAGGGAATATCTAGAGCGCTCTGGTCGCACTATACTCCGACTTCTCTTCTCTTGGCTTTGTGGTCATTACAATAGATGTATGTCGATGGCAATACTAAATGGCTGCTTCTCTAAATTTTCTCGTGGTGTTTCTCCTAAACAAAGTCTGCTTGCCTCCGGAAATTCCCATTTCATTGTACGAAGCATTTCCGAAATACTCCCGTGTTGGTAGAACCTACCGGTAACAAATCTTGCAACATGCATCTTAATTTCTTCGATGGCTTCCTTTAATCCGACCTGGTGGGGATACAAAAACTACCAGCGCTCGAGAACAGGTCGCACTAAAGTTCTGTTTGTGATCTCTCTATAAACAAGGTGTTTCAGAATTCCTATCACAGGCCGTTTGGGTTCATAGTCGGGACTAAGGAGACGAAGTTTTGATAATGTATCCACGTCCGGGAACGTTCCGCTTGGATGTAAAATGAGTTTGAAGATCTGATCACCTGCAAACCTCCCGCTCCATAGAACGCACACAGTTAAAAGACACATATGACCTGCGCGCTCTGTGGGAGCCCATGACATTGGTAGTGTTTCGACTACTTGTCGTTTGGTTCTTTTCTACGTCCTCTTCCAAGCCGAGAGCGCGGTGCGTCCGTGGCCAATCGCTGTCAGCCTTCCTTGTTGCGAACCTTCCAGTTTCTCAGAAACTTTTTTTCCTCACTAAAATGGTATGAGATATCGTAATTACAAGGTGGAATGACGATAGCGCCGTCTTAGTGTACGTAAGGTGAAGCGGGAGATTTGAAAGTCATTCGATTTTTAAATTTGTTTCTTACCCAGATGGAAAGTTTCCTGACATGTGTTCATTATAGAAACTTTATCTACTAACCCCTCTACTACCACTAAAGGCCTGTAATAGGACTGTGGAAGACCCTCTATATAAACTATACTTTCCCATAATTCTCCCATTAAATCAAAAACGATCAGTCGCCTTCCCTACAACAGACTTAGCTTTATTTCATGTCGCTTTGCAGCATCACCTCTGGATGTTTAATTGACCTGATTATGCGAAGTAGTACTAGTTGTTGTTGTTGTGGTCTTCAGTCCAGAGACTGGTTTGATGCAGCTCTCCATGCTACTCTATCCTGTGCAAGCTTCTTCATCTCCCAGTACCTACTGCAACCTACATCCTTCTGAATCTGCTTAGTGTATTCATCTCTTGGTCTCCCTCTACGATTTTTACCCTCCACGCTGCCCTCCAATGCTAAATTTGTGATCCCTTGATGCCTCAAAACATGTCCTACCAACCGATCCCTTCTTCTAGTCAAGTTGTGCCACAAACTTCTCTTCTCCCCAATCCTATTCAATACCTCCTCATTAGTTACGTGATCTACCCACCTTATCTTCAGCATTCTTCTGTAGCACCACATTTCGAAAGCTTCTATTCTCTTCTTGTCCAAACTGGTTATCGTCCATGCTTCACTTCGATACATGGCTACACTCCATACAAATACTTTCAGAAACGACTTCCTGACACTTAAATCTATACTCGATGTTAACAAATTTCTCTTCTTCAGAAACGATTTCCTTGCCATTGCCAGTCTACATTTTATATCCTCTCTACTTCGACCATCATCAGTTATTTTACTCCCTAAATAGCAAAACTCCTTTACTACTTTAAGTGTCTCATTTCCTAATCTAATTCCCTCAGCATTGCCCGATTTAATTTGACTACATTCCATTATCCTCGTTTTGCTTTTGTTGATGTTCATCTTATATCCTCCTTTCAAGACACTGTCCATTCCGTTCAACTGCTCTTCCAAGTCCTTTGCTGTCTCTGACAGAATTACAATGTCATCGGCGAACCTCAAAGTTTTTACTTCTTCTCCATGAATTTTAATACCTACTCCGAATTTTTCTTTTGTTTCCTTTACTGCTTGCTCAATATACAGATTGAATAACATCGGGGAGAGGCTACAACCCTGTGTCACTCCTTTCCCAACCACTGCTTCCCTTTCATGCCCCTCGACTCTTATAACTGCCATCTGGTTTCTGTACAAATTTTAAATAGCCTTTCGCTCCCTATATTTTACCCCTGCCACCTTCAGAATTTGAAAGAGAGTATTCCAGTTAACGTTGTCAAAAGCTTTCTCTAAGTCTACAAATGCTAGAAACGTAGGTTTGCCTTTTCTTAATCTTTCTTCTAAGATAAGTCGTAAGGTTAGTATTGCCTCACGTGTTCCAACATTTCTACGGAATCCAAACTAATCTTCCCCGAGGTCAGCTTCTACCAGTTTTTCCATTCGTCTGTAAAGAATTCGCGTTAGTATTTTGCAGCTGTGACTTATTAAACTGATAGTTCGGTAATTTTCACGTCTGTCAACAGCTGCTTTCTTTGGTATTGGAATTATTATATTCTTCTTGAAGTCTGTGGGTGTTTCGCCTGTCTCATACATCTTGCTCACCAGATGGTAGAGTTTTGTCATGACTGGCTCTCCCAAGGCCATCAGTAGTTCTAATGGAATGTTGTCTACTCCCGGGGCCTTGTTTCGACTCAGGTCTTTCAGTGCTCTGTCAAACTCTTCACGCAGTATCTTATCTCCCATTTCATCTTCATCTACATCCTCTTCCATTTCCATAATACTGTCCTCAAGTACATCGCCCTTGTACAAACCCTCTATATACTCCTTCCACCTTTCTGCCTTCCCTTCTTTGCTTAGAACTGGGTTGCCATCCGAGCTCTTGATATTCATACAAGTGGTTCTCTTCTCTCCAAAGGTCTCTTTAATTTTCCTGTAGGCAGTATCTAAGCTACCCCTAGTGAGACAAGCCTCTACATCCTTACATTTGTCCTCTAGCCATCCCTGCTTAGCCATTTTGCACTTTCTGTCGATCTCATTTTTGAGATGTTTGTATTCCCTTTTGCCTGCTTCATTTACTGCATTTTTATATTTTCTCCTTTCATCAATTAAATTCAATATTTCTTCTGTTACCCAAGGATTTCTATTAGCCCTCGTCTTTTTACCTACTTGATCGTCTGCTGCCTTCACTACTTCATCCCTCAGAGATACCCATTCTTCTTCTACTGTATTTCTTTCCCACATTCCTGTCAATTGTTCCCTTATGCTCTCCCTGAAACTCTCTACAACCTCTGGTTCTTTCAGTTTATCCAGGTCCCATCTCCTTAAATTCCCACCTTTTTGCAGTTTCTTCAGTTTCAATCTGCAGTTCATAACCAATAGATTGTGGTCAGAATCCACATCTGCCCCTGGAAATGTCTTACAATTTAAAACCTGGTTCCTAAATCTCTGTCTTACCATTATATAATCTATCTGATACCTATTAGTATCTCCAGGATTCTTCCAGGTATACATCCTTCTTTTATGATTCTTGAACCAAGTGTTAGCTATGATTACGTTATGCTCTGTGCAAAATTCTACAAGGCGGCTTCCTCTTTCATTTCTTCCCCCCAATCCATATTCACCTACTATGTTTCCTTCTCTCCCTTTTCCTACTGACGAATTCCAGTCACCCATGACTATTAAATTTTCGTCTCCCTTCACTACCTGAATAATTTCTTTCATCTCGTCATACATTTCATCAATTTCTTCATCATCTGCAGAGCTAGTTGGCAAATAAACTTGTACTACTGTAGTAGGCATGGGCTTTGTGTCTATCTTGGCCACAATAATGCGTTCACTATGCTGTTTGTAGTAGCTAACCCGCACTCCTATTTTTTATTCATTATTAAACCTACTCCTGCATTACCCCTATTTGATTTTGTATTTATAACCCTGTAATCATCTGACCAAAAGTCTTGTTCCTCCTGCCACCGAACTTCACTAATTCCCACTGTATCTAACTTTAACCTATCCATTTCCCTTTTTAAATTTTCTAACCTACCTGCCCGATTAAGGGATCTGACATTCCACGCTCCGATCCGTAGAATGCCAGTTTTCTTTCTCCTGATAACGACGTCCTCTAGAGTAGTCCCCGCCCGGGGATCCGAATGGGGGACTATTTTACCTCCGGAATATTTTACCCAAGAGGACGCCATCATCATTTAATCATACAGTAAAGCTGCATGTCCTCGGGAAAAATTACGGCTGTAGTTTCCCCTTGCTTTCAGCCGTTCGCAGTACCAGCACAGCAAGGCCGTTTTGGCTAATGTTACAAGGCCAGATCAGTCAATCATCCAGACTGTTGCCCCTGCAACTACTGAAAAGGCTGCTGCCCCTCTTCAGGAACCACATGTTTGTCTGGCCTCTCAACAGATACCCCTCCGTTGTGGTTGCACCTACGGTACGGCCATCTGTATCGCTGAGGCACGCAAGCCTCCCCACCAATGGCAAGGTCCATGGTTCATGGGGGAAGAGTAGTACTAGTATTCGAACATTACAGAACTGTGTTCCTGCTCGTCTGCATTAACTTCTATTCTTCCAATTTTCGATAAAGCTGCCATTCATCAGACAAAATAGAAATTCTGTCCAAGTCATGGTCTGTACTCCTACACGTTATCCATTCGAAGACATTCCGCCTGTCACCTCAGCCTAAATATTATCTGTTCTGATCTGAGCCATGAGTGCGTTCGTATGACGTCCCATTCCAAATGATCATTTTGCGGGTCAAAGTCGACGTCCGCTACTGGTAAATTAAACCCGCCCGATGGTCTCTTGGAGATCTAGGTCCGAGGTAGTGCGCTACCTCAACTGGACCAAGTAAGTGAGAGGTTGTGCGTCACTAAAAATGAACCGAATAGTGACCGTTATAAATACTGGAGGTCTAAACAGTGACAGGTACAAATGAAAATTTCCTCGAACTCATTTCCCAGAACCTATTTAATTCAGAGCCGATAAGTGAAGATAGCAAATTCGTAAAATTTCTCATCAGTGATTAGTGTGTTTTATACATTTAAACGTTTCTAATGGGACGAATGCTGGATAGAGTTTCACAACACAGCACGACGAAGACAATGACTCCTGTGCATCTTGTCAGCAAGTGACAGTTCTTGAATGAAGGAAAATATGTCTGGGCGCTGTGTTGCAGCGATCACTAAGGAAAATAAATTTAATGAAAATTACCGAACATCTGAGAGCTCGTAGTTTGCACAGCGCGTAGCCAACAATAAGGGAAGAAATAAATAGCTATTTATTTTAAAACAGGAGTAACTTTTGTTCATTAACCTCTGCACTCCAACTTTAGCAATTAAATGTTACTACGAGGAGACCAAAAAATTTCAACAGGGGTACTCTGGAGACTTTAAAACAGTGGCCATCAAACGTTTTTGCCCAAGAGCAAATAGCGACTTGAGGCAGCACATCGGGCCGCATATGTACGGATAATATTAATTGGTAACACAGATGAATTAGAACGTTATGAACCCCGTGATAGATTAACTATAGTACTGGCGAGACAAGTTAATGGCCAACGATGGAAGTCTGAAAGATGGAAGTCGGTATTATTCCAAGCAATGTCGACTGTTTCTCTATTTCAGACTGCTGGTGCCCTCAGTGACACCGAAGTTATGACATTATAATTGCCTGACGGAATTTTGTGTTGTTGTCTGTGCGAGTCTCTGTTTGCTTGATTAATAACGGTAATTGTACTTACCATTTAAATGCATTAGTCAATACAGTATGAGACGTAAGTGTTCGCTAAGTGTTTTGAACGTCATTTTTCTTCTACTGGTTGCGTTGTCTTTACAACAGTCTTAATTTCATATTCCTTGCTACAAATATGGACCTCATTTGAAGATGATCATCTCTATTATGTGCTTTCACAAATCCACGTTACTCTTGTGTCAAAATTTATACTATAGCAGCTGATTAGTATGAGTCGTGCACGCCCGTGAATTCTTAGTACTGGAAGTCAAACAATAAAACAGTCCTCAGTCCTCATATTCTCTAAACACGTACTGGCTGTACTACGTACCCCTCTGCCACTGAGCTAAGCGACGAACTTCCCTTAACCGGCGGGCAAGTTAACGAACGTCACTCAAAATTAAGCCTTCCTTAAGCTATTACATTTCAGTATTTTTGTTTGCTACTGAGCGGGAAAATTACCCTCTTAAGAAGCTCTTAATGATAGTTGACGATTTTTGCTTCAGCTGCTACGTGCATATTATTAGTATCGCGGGCGGCACGAATAATTGATTCGGGCTGCGCGCGGCTCGCAGTTTGACCACCTGTAATATTTCTGGCTTGGAAGCCATCATATTCAGGCACAAGCAGCTCTTTTTAGAGCAGTTGAGAAGGCAGCAGTGGGAAGACGTAACATGGTGTGGTGTGTGAGGTACTGGTAAGAGGTGTTTTGTTCGGTACGGATATCGTGAAAGACCGCCTGAATTGTCGTTCTTCTCCGCGATTGGCTGCTACGTTCGGAAGATGCACACCAAAATGATAATCTGTTATCAATATTAGAGAAGCCAAACAGTGTATTTACTTGCACTTCAAATTAAAACATCTCTCAATAGCATGCTATCATTCCATTATTCCAGAAGTATTAATAACTAGCAGAATAATAAACACTGCTAAACGGGAAGATAGACGAAGGACTTCGCTACCGCGCCTGACAGCGGGCGAAGTGGTTCCGCTGCAAAATCTTAGCTGGCTCGCCAGTCACGGAGGACGTCGTTGTTGTGGTCTTCAGTCCTGAGACTGGTTTGATGCAGCTCTCCATGCTGCTCTATCCTGTGCAAGCTTCTTCATCTCCCAGTACTTACTGCAACCTACATCCTTCTGAATCTGCTTAGTGTATTCATCTCTTGGTCTCCCTCTACGATTTTTACCCTCCACGCTGCCCTCCAATGCTAAATTTGTGATTCCTTGATGCCTCAAAACATGTCCTACCAACCGATCCCTTCTTCTAGTCAAGTTGTGCCACAAACTTCTCTTCTCCCCAATCCTATTCAATATCTCCTCATTAGTTACGTGATCTACCCACCTGATTTTCAGCATTCTTCTGTAGCACCACATTTCGAAAGCTTCTATTCTCTTCTTGTCCAAACTGGTTATCGTCCATGTTTCACTTCCATACATGGCTACACTCCATACAAATACTTTCAGAAACGACTTCCTGACACTTAAATCTAGACTCGATGTTAACAAATTTCTCTTCTTCAGAAACGATTTTCTTGCCATTGCCAGTCTACATTTTATATCCTCTCTACTTCGACCATCATCAGTTATTTTACTCCCTAAATAGCAAAACTCCTTTACTACTTTAAGTGTCTCATTTCCTAATCTAATTCCCTCAGCATTGCCCGATTTAATTTGACTACATTCCATTATCCTCGTTTTGCTTTTGTTGATGTTCATCTTATACCCTCCTTTCAAGACACTGTCCATTCCGTTCAACTGCTCTTCCAAGTCCTTTGCTGTCTCTGACATAATTACAATGTCATCGGCGAACCTCAAAGTTTTTACTTCTTCTCCATGAATTTTAATACCTACTCCGAATTTTTCTTTTGTTTCCTTTACTGCTTGCTCACTATACAGATTGAATAACATTGGGGAGAGGCTACAACCCTGTCCCACTCCTTTCCCAACCACTGCTTCCCTTTCATGCCCCTCGACTCTTATAACTGCCAAAAACTTCTTTACGGGATTGTGATTCATAAGTAATTTGAATGTTGCAATGTAGATTAGAAAAACTATTTTCTCAGAATGCAGTTACTCATGATCAGTTTAAAGCACAAGCGACACAAACCGATGCTTGGGGCATTAAGTTGCGAAGACAAAGGGATGCAGGTAGTTCGCAGATGCCGACGTGTCTGATTACAACCACAGGCCCCATGGGAGCCCAGGAGAATGTTGTCCACAGTAAAATACTGCTGCCACCAAACTGCGGCCGGCCGAAGTGGCTGAGCGGTTCTAGCCGCTTTAGTCTGGAACCGCGCGACCGCTTAGGTCGCAGGTTCGCATCCTGCCTCGGGCGTGCATGTGTGTGATGTCCATAGGTTAGAGTAGTTCTAAATTCTAGGGGACTGATGACCTCAGATGTTAAGTTCCATAGAGCTCAGAGCCATTTGAACAATTTTTGAACCAAACTGCGTCCGTGGCGCGCTGCACGTTTCGAGCCGCTGTTCATCTCGATAAAGCCGTTTGCGGAAGCGACCATCGACCTCGTGTAGTAAAAATGTGATTCACCCGTAGGGCAGACACGTTTCCATTGATCGCCGGTAGAACTCCGGTGGTCCCGAGCCCACTACAATCTTAGATTACGATGTCGTTGGACCAACATGTTAACACACAGGGGTGGTCTGCTGCGGAGCTTCATGTTCGACATTCTACGATGAACGGAGTGCTCCAAAGCACTTGTGCGTGCACCAGCATTGTGCTCTTTTGGCCGCCGAGATGCCACAGATCATCTATCCTGCTTTACAGAGCACACAAGCCTCCATCTTCAGTGAAGAGCGGTGGACGTCCAACCATTTAGCGCCTAATAGTAGTTTCACTGACCTTTACCTCTTTCCGTAGATGCTCATGACAGTAGCATGTTAACATTCGACCAGCTTCGCCGTTTTCGAGATACTCGTTCACACGCTCTGCGAAATAATGATCTGCCCTTTGTAGAAGCCGCTTATCTCAATAGATTTCCCCAATTGCAGACCGTTTCTTCGCTACGGTGATCCCCAGTCCTTGTCGGTTCCGATAACGAAGTTGCACTAGGTGGCCGAGAGAGAGAGAGAGAGAGAGAGAGAGAGAGAGATTGGGGGGGGGGGGGTTGGAATGAAACAGTTTCAGCGTAGGAGACAGTTGCTTCGAGTTATAGCAGTCGTCACTTGCCATTAATAGCACTGCAGTTGTGGGACCGTTAGCCTAGTGGTTTGTGGGTGACTTCCACGGCGGTACGCTCCCGCACGCATGGACGAGCAACATGCGGGCTCACAGCTGCGTCACGCGTTCCGCTTGCGCATTTCTTTTCGGTCCAACAATACCGCGAATGTATTGAGTTGGAGGAGGATGCTAACCAGCTACGCACCGTTAGAGAAAAAGGCGACATCGAAGAAGAAAAAGGCGACATCGGAGAACACTTATTATTTACTGCATCAACACATACTTTTGCAATCATTTCTTATTTGCTATAAGCCTAGGTCTGCTATACTTTATGATCACCACTTTGCGCTTTTTGTTTGTTACCACAGTTCCTCAGACGTACAGGTGCAATGAACAATCGTAGCCGGTGCTCATTTCTTTCGCGGAGATCGTGTGATTATGAACAATGCTCCGATTTCTTACTTCGTCCAATGCATGCGCGTGGCCTGTTTTTACGGCTACGTAACCGCGCAAGTACAGCGTACGTCTGTCAAATGTGTTCTCTATTCGGTTCGAGTAATAACGTGTGGCTTCATCCTAACGAGTTACCTCATGTTCTTTTCAAGCTTGCCGGCCCGGGTGGCCGAGCGGTTCTAGGCGCTACAGTCTGGAACCGCGCGACCGCTACGGTCGCAGGTTCGAATCCTGCCTTGGGCATGGATGTGTGTGATGTCCGTAGGTTAGTTAGGTTTAAGTAGTTCTCAGTTCTAGGGGACTGATGACCTCAGCAGTTAAGTCCCATAGTGCTCAGAGCCATTTGAACCTTTTTTTTTTTTTTCAAGCTTGTGTTATCGAAGCAAAGAGGTAACTTTCACACTAAACTGTAACAGAGCCATTAAGTTTCGTAAGGAAATGAGTCTTGCTTGTGCTAGACACACGTAGTGACGGATTCAGCTGGTATGTGAGATGTGGCAGTTGTTTCATGCATGCAGATAAACTACTCCAAGTTCTTATCTTTCCTCTTGGGGCATACCGTCCTTTCACACCACTTAATCATTAAAATTTCTTTCTATATGAAACTTTTACCGACTACTCCAAATGCTCTAATAAAGGTATGTCGATAACACCAAGCCTGCCTGCCTCAGATCAACCATGTACAGCTGTTCTTCCATCAACACACGCATTCACAGGAAGATTTTCAGCACTGATCATGGCTGTTAGTTAGCGCGAGAACGTTGCCTCTACAAACTTCAGAGGGAGGCGTTGCTAGAGGAGTTGTGCATCACGGCAAAGTTTACTGTTAAAATTTCCATAGAGTACTTTCCTACACGAATCGGGAAACGGCTTCATCCTACATACGATGCCCGAATTGGCCACGAAGAGAACAACCATAAAAATTGAGAGCTCTTATCTACATCCACATACATACTCCGCAAGCCACCGTAAGATGTGTAGCAGAGGGTACTGTGTACCACTACTGGTCACTGCCTTTCCTATTCTACTCGCAGACAGAGCGAGGGAGAAACAACTGTCTATATTCGTGAGCATGAGTCCTAATTTCTTGCATCTTCGTGGTCCTCACGATAAATTAATGTTGGGTGCAGTAGAATCGTTCTGCAGTCAGCTTCAAATGCAGGTTTTCTAAATTTTCTCAGCGTTCGAAAGGAACGCCGCCCTCCCTCCAAGGATTTCCATCTGAGTTTCCGAAGCATCTGCGCAATACTGCGGCTACTGGTAACAAATCTAGCAACCCGCCTCCCAATTGCTTCAAAGTCTTCCTTTCATCCGACCTCATTACGATCCCAAACACTTAAGCAGTACTCAAGAATAGGTTGCAGGATATTTCGGTTTCCTTCACAGGTAAACTACACTTTCCCCAAAATTCTCCCAATAAACCGAAGTCGCCCATTCGCCTTTCCTACCATAATCCTTCAAATGCTCGTTCCATTTCGTGTTGCTTTGCAACACTACGCCCAGACGTTTAAATGACGTGACCGTCATGCGGTACACTACCAATGCTGTGCCCGAACATTATGGATTTGTTTTTCCTGCTCATCCACATTAACATTTGTCCACATTTACAGCTAGCTGCCATTCATCACACAAATAAGAAATTTTGTCCAAGTCATCTTGTATCCTCCTACATTGAGTTAACTTTAACACCTTACCATACACCACAGCATCATCAGCAGACAACTGCGGATTGCTGCCCACCCTGACGACCAAATCATTTGTATGTACAGAAAATAATAGCGGTCCTGTCACACTTCCCTGATGGACACTCGCCGTCGAGAACAAAGAACTGGGGGGCGGGGGGCGGGGGGGGGGGGTTTATAACTTGAGAAGTCTTCAAGTCACTCACATATCTGGAAACCTATTCCATTCGCTCGTACCTTCGTTAACAGTCTGCAGTGGGGCACAACGTCAAATGCTTCTCAGAAATTTGGAAATATGGATCCTGGGCATTGCTCTTCATCCATAGCTCGCAGTATATCATGTTAGAAAAGGGCAAGCTGTGCTCGCACGAGGGGTGCTTTCTACTCTACTGCCCATTAAAATTGCTACAACATGAAGATGACGTGCTACAGACGCGAAATTTAACCGACAGGAAGAAGATGCTGTGGTACGCAAATGATGAGCTTTTCAGAGCATTCACACAAGGTTGGCACCGGTGGCGACACTGACAACGTGCTGACATGAGGAAAGTTTCCAACCGATTTCTCATACAGAAACAGCAGTTGACCGGCTTTGCCTGGTGAAACGTTGTTGTTATGCCTCGTGTAAGGAGAAGAAATGAATACCATCACGTTTCCGACTTGGATAAAGGTCGGATCGTAGCCTATCGCGATTGTGGTTTATCGTATCGCAATATCGCTGCTCGCGTTCGTCGAGATCCGATGACTTAACAGAATATGGCATCGGTGGGTTCAGGAGGGCAATACGGAACGCCATGCTGGATCCCAACGGCCTCCTATCACTAGCAGTCGAGATGACAGGCATCTTATCCGCATGGCTGTAACGGATCGTGCAGCCACGTCTCGATCCCTGAGTCAACAGATGGGGACGTTTGCAAGACGACAACCATCTGCACTAACAGTTCGACGACGTTCGCAGCAGCATGGACTATCAGGTCGGAGACCATGGCTGCGGTTACCCTTGACGTTGCATCACAGGCAGGAGCGCTTGCGATGGTGTACTCATCGACGAACCTGGGTGCACGAATGGTAAAACGTCATTTTTTCGGATGAATCCAGGTTCTGTTTACAGCATCATGATGGTCGCATCCGTGTTTGGCGACATCGCGGTGAACGCACATTGGAAGCGTGTATTCCTCATCGCCATACTGGCGTATCACCAGTCGTGATGGTATGGGGTGCCATTGGTTACACGTCTCGGTCACCTCTTGTTCGCAATGACGGCACTTTGAACAGTGGACGTTACATTTCATTTCAGATGTGTTACGACTCGTGGCTCTGCCCTTATTTCGATCCCTGCGAAACCCTACATTTCAGCAGGATAATGCACGACCGCATGTTGCAGGTCCTGTGCGGGCCCTTCTGGATACAGAAAACGTTCGACTGCTGTCCTGGCCAGCACATTCTCCAGATCTCTCACTTAACTGAAAACGTCTGGTCAATGGTGGCCGAGCAACTGGCTCGTCACAATGCGCCAGTCACTACTCTTGATGAACTGTGGTATCGTGTTGAAGCTGTATGGGCAGCTGTACCTGTACACGCCATCCAAGCTCTGTTTGACTCCATGCCCAGGCGTATCAAGGCCGTTATTACTGCCAGAGGTGGTTGTTGTGGGTACTGATTTCTCAGGAGCTACGCACTCAAATTGCGTGAAAATGTAATCACATGTCAGTTCTATTATAATATATTTGTCCAATGAACAGCCGTTTATCATCTGCATTTCTTCGTAGTGTAGCAATTTTAATGGCCAGTAGTGTAAAACCGTGCTGATTCGTGGACACATGCTTCTCGGCCTCAAGGAAATTTATTATATTCTAAGTGAAAAATGTTCAAGAACTCCGCACTATAGCAATGTTCGAAAAATATTGGTCTCATACGCAGGCTTATTTACCATTTTTTTTGCCTCTCCTCACGCACCATTCGCGAACTGAACTGGTACTCGGGGTGTGTGTGTGGCGGGTGTTGGCAGTGGTTCCAGAAGTAAGGTGGCTTGCCGAGTATTGTAAATGTACCGATTCATATTTTTACGGATAGTTTTAGATTTCTAACATCTTACGTCACCCAATGATAGCAAGTTTCTGGGTTTCCTAAAGAATAGACCTGAAGAATAGGCCAGAATTCGCCCACAAATACTGCACGAAAATACTTTTGCAAGGAGCGATAAAAAGTGAGACGGCAGCCAGGAAAGGAAGCTTAATCCGGAGTCGCCCTGGGCGCTGTCACAATCAGAAACAAACACAACACGAGTACAATGCCGGGCCCTGGACAATGGCCTGCCAGAGACGCGCACCTGCGCTATTAAGTTCCCCTCCCCTTAGCCTCCGCAGCTACGGACCGAGACGGCGGCCCGTTACGCGGATAAGGATCTGGGCCAGCGCGTTCCCCGGAAGGCTCCGCGGAAATTGGCGGCGCGCAATGTGGATGGCCTCTGATGCGCCTGGGAAGGTCAGCGGCTCGATCCGCCCGCGTGCAAGGAGAACATTCAGCCGATGCCCGACTGCGCGCACACCTTCAGTATTTAGTCGAACTTAAATAAATACCCACACCTGATGCTATTGGCAGAGCGCAATAGCAAGCACGTTTACAATAAAGTTTATTTCGGTCAAATGCTTACGTAAATTAACAGCTGAACCGGTTTTACTGGCTATTTATTATTAACACCCCTACAAAAAAAATAAAGCAAGCAGACATGAAACAACATTGATAAAATACGTTACTGCACTAGCTATATACCGGGTGATCAAAAAGTCAGTATAAATTTGAAAACTGAATAAATCACGGAATAATGTAGATAGAGAGGTACAAATTGACACACATGCTTGGAATGACATGGGGTTTTATTAGAACCAAAATAATACAAAAGTTCAAAAAATGTCCGACAAATGACGCTTCATCTGATCAGAATACCAATAATTAGCATAACAAAGCAAGACACAGCAAAGATGATGTTCTTTACAGGAAATGATCACCATGTCCATCATTCCTCAACAATAGCTGCAGTCGAGGAATAATGTTGTGAACAGCACTGTAAAGCATGTCCGGAGTTATGGTGAGGCATTGGCGCAGCATCCCTAGAGATGTCGGTCGATCACGATGCACTTGCGACTTCAGGTAACCCCAAAGCCAATAATCGCACGGACTGAGGTCTGGGGACCCGGGAGGCCAAGCATGACGAAAGTGGCGGCTAAGCACACGACCACCACCAAACGACGCGCGCAAGAGATCTTTCACGCGTCTAGCAATATGGGGTGGTTCTAATAAAACCCCATGTCATTCCAAGCATGTGTGTCAATTTTTACCTCTCTATCTACATTATTCCGTGGTTTATTAAGTTTTAAAATTTATACCGACTTTTTGATCACCCAGTACAATTTTTTAAAAATGTAAGTACTTGTTGCCCAATGACCATCTGAACAAAATACGAATAATTATTCCTGTGAGGCTGCTGCTTGTGGGCTAAGACTTACCATTTTAAGTTCTTACAGTAGCCAGACGTGGTTGTTGGAGCCATTACACTGATTTAATCTCCTGAGCCAAAATATGACCGTCTGGTTAACAGCACCTATTTTCGTGGGTGCGTGGTCTCAGACGCCTACGCACAGGTTACGCTATTCCCGTAAATTATTGGTCGGTGGCTCGCAGGCGCGGAGCTGGTGTCCGATGGAGTCCCAGATGTACTGCATCGGTTTCACAAGAGGTGTATTCGGTGGCCACGGCATCGGCTTAAGTTCATTACCATGGTCCTCAAAGCACATTAGCACGATTCTGGCCTCGCAACATGGACAGTTGTCCTGCGGGAAGATGCCACCGTCGTAGGGGGAAGACATCAAGCATGAAGCGATGCAAGCTGTCCACTGCATCCATGGTGCCTTCGACTTCTACCACCCCCACAGGTCGCCTAGAAGCCCAACGGAATGTCACCCATAGCATAATACTGTCGATAGTGCGACACATTGTTTCGTACAGCCATTCGCCTGGACGACGGCGTATCAGGAGACAGTCATCGACCTGATGTAACAAGAAACATGATACAGCCGACCATGCGACACTTTCAATTGATCCACAGTTCAGTACCTATGATCCTGTGCTCAAGGCAGTCGTAACTGACGTCAACTGCAGTAAGCGGACCATTATGAAATAACTAACAGTTCACAATCGGTTCTTCTCATACTTTAAGATGAGAATGAGAGTCTCCACAGCAATGGAAACGGTACAGTTAAGTACGAGTGTCTCAGAGGTCGGTGCTGAGACCTCTCCAGTATAATATGACAGGTGATTCCGAAATATTTCTGTTTGCTGGTGACTCTAGCCTGGTGATGAAGGATGTTCAGTGCAAGACAGACAATGTATCGAATACTGCAGTTCACTAAGTTCATGGTTTGTAGAAAATAAATTTATGCCAGATCACAGCAAGAATCAGTTCTGTTTCTAACGCGCAATTCAACTATAACTGACTTTCTAATTACACAGAACGGGCATATGATTAATGAGTCTGAACCACACAAATTTTTTGATGTTCAGGCAGGTGATTTTATGGAAAGCCCGTACTCAAGACCTTGTTCAAAAACTGAATGTTGCTGTATCTAACATAACGGTATCTGCAATAAGTGTGGATCCAACACAAAAATTAATCAACTTTGTTTACATTCGCTTATGACATACAGCATTGTATTCTGGGGTTCCAGTTCAGAAAGGGTATTCTTGACTCAGAAAGTGATACTTCGAGCAAGTCCGCGAACCTCTTGACACCTGTTCAGATTTCGGGAATTCTGACACTGACCTCTAAATACCTATTTCCTTTAATGTCGTTTCTTGTTAATGTGAGCGTTTTACCGAGAACTAGCAGTTTTCACTAGTTGGTACTAGTCAGATATCCGATCTGCATTTAGATCGCACCTTCTTGACTGACAGAAAAGCTTACAGCAGGCCTATTCGGCTGCATCCGTTTTCAACAAGTTACCACAAGAATTAAAATGTCTTAGCAGTAATGCTCGCACATTCGAGTCTAAACTGAAGAATTTCCTGAAGTATCACCACTCACTCATATTTGTCGTCACGTTTCCGGAAGAAAAATAAATTATTTCCTGCCTTATATTGTTAATTATGGCAATATATACCCGCAGCTTGTCATCGACATAGCATTCATCTGAATTGCATCGTATGTCAATTTCATGTACTGCTTGTTCCATTATGTGTTCTACAGTGTGGACTGAACGGTCTGCTACTAAACACTTATGCCTGCAACAGCAACATACTCTGTCGTCACGTCGGCCATAGCTCGCCGCCTACCATACTTTACAAAACGAGCAAACCTCCGACCATCACGTTCTGTGATTAGGTGTAGACGTTCAACGCTCTGTCATCTACTCGTGGTTTTGCCGTCCGTTAACGACCTTCCATGGATGGCCACGATAGTAGAGATGCTCCTTCCTATCTCCATTTGTGGCCAGTATCATCAAAGATGGTTCAAATGGCTCTGAGCATTATGGGACTTAACATCTGAGGTCATCAGTCCCCTAGAACTTAGAACTACTTAAACCTAACTGACCTATGGACATCACAAACATCCGTGGCCGAGGCAGGATTCGAACCTGCGACCGTAGCAGTCACGCGGTTCCAGACTGAAGCGCCTAGAACCGCTCGGCCACCGCCAGTATCATCGCTAGAATTACAGGGTGCGCATAAAGTCCGAGAACACTCCTTTATTGCACAAGAACCAAACATTGTACAAATGTCATAAATGTCATTTTGAAGAGAAACTCTGAATTTTTTCTTTCTTCATGTATACCACCACAGCGTAGTTTGGTAATTTGCCGTTAGTCAGCGCTAGTCGCAAACCTGGAGAGTTCAGGTGCGGAGCGAGATGTTTCATGAAATGGCCTCCCCGATCACCAGATCTCACGCCGTGTGACTTTTTCTGTGGGGACACATTAAAGATCTGGTGTATGTAGCGCCTCTACCACGTGATGTAGCAGATCTCCGGGAGAGAATACGGGAAGCGACTGCCAGTCGACGATGCCGTGCTGGAACGGGTATAGCAAGAGTTGGATTACCGTATTGACGGCTGCCGTGTCACTCATGGCTTGCATATCGAATGTTTGTAAAAAAAAAACTTTCAGAGTTTCTCTTCAAAATACAATATGTATTACATCTGTACAGTGTTCCATTCTTGTGCAATAAATAATTGACAGTGTTCCCGGACTTTATGTACACACTGCATTTCCTACTCTTCTCTCCTCCGCTTACGCGTATACTTTTAGTTTTTGTGTGTCCTGTGCCCGCAACGCCGGCAGGTGGCATTCAGTCTCGCGGTGGACAGTGGTCGTTATGTTTTGTTTCATCAGTGTATTGCATACATATTATTTCGAACGAAGGTAGAGTAAAGAACACAGTATTTTGCAATGGTGTCGAGATGTCTACAGGCATTTGGTTACGATTAAAAAGGCCGTTACGGGAACGACAAATGTATGGTGGCCCCAGATGGTGGAATTTCAAGGAGGGGGAGGGGGGGAGGAGAAAGGAGCATAGTTTCTTTTTTGTAGTTTCGACGAGTCACAAATGTCAGTGATGTACTTGTGAATGTAGTTGGCATTAACTGCTAGTGAAGGGCATTGCATCTATGTTGTTTGGTACCATAACGTTGCTAAGTGATAACGTCATCAACAGTGCCCTCTGAGCCGGCCGAAGTAGCCGTGCGGTTAAAGGCGCTGCAGTCTGGAACCGCAAGACCGCTACGGTCGCAGGTTCGAATCCTGCCTCGGGCATGGATGTTTGTGATGTCCTTAGGTTAGTTAGGTTTAACTAGTTCTAAGTTCTAGGGGACTAATGACCTCAGCAGTTGAGTCCCATAGTGCTCAGAGCCATTTGAACCATTTTGAAGTGCCCTCTGATACCGTTGACAAGTATGACAATTTCCTCGTGACAGGACGGGTGTCAGTTGCTAGGCAACCTCCGTTACGTTCAGTTGTATTGCGAGCCGATTATGGCAACTACATGGTGATTCCATGTAAGTGTTTATGGTACCACATTTACATTTGATGTGGTTTAGCTGTGTATATGTTTAGTTTATCAATGTAAAGTCGACTCTTAACAGTTTTTATAGCTACTGATAATGAGCCATTCGAAACGGTTTTAGCCATTAAGGAACATATGCGAGCTTTTCACTGAAACGAACCTTGCCAATAAGAGTTTGTTAGTGACAACTGAGAACTTAGCGCAATATTTAATTTCCTTGTCCACACCTACACTCAATCACTATGTTGTGTGTGGCGGAGGATACCTTTATTGTATCACACACTAAAGTTTCTTTGCGCACCATTCAAGGATGGAGCGTGGAAGAGCGACTGTTTGAACTCTTCTCATACATTCTGAAGATATTCTTCGCATTTGCCTTTATTTGTCGCGCTCAATTGCCACACTTCAGTCTATTATTGTAATACAAACTCTGAAAATATAAACTGCAGACTGAATCGTCTCGCCGAAGAATAGCGGCCTAGTTATATCTGTGGAAGTACAGATGGATCCATATTTCCTCAACAGGATAATAATGGATGCGCGTTTTTATACCCTCACATCTGAGTCAATAAAGCCTTCGAATTACCTAAAAGTACTTCAGTTTTTATGTCGGAGACAGTGGCATTTTGGGAAACGCAAATCTGTATCTTCAACTCCGTTTTTAAAGTTGTTACTCGTGTTCGACTCCAAGCATGTCCTTAAAAATACTAAACACCAGAAATAAATAAAACAACCAACCGTTATAGAGGACTACTATAATTCATTTTCATACCTCTATATTGTCCATAGTATTCCATGTAAAAATATTAGTGATGAATGAATAGAATCGTAAATACACCCAGTTTTCATTTTGCGCTCTATAGACGTTCTGTGGATGTCCTGATACACGCACGTTGTCCAGGAGGTAGACGGGTTCGTTTCAAACCTTATCAAGCAACATCCTGTCAATGGTCGTCACAGCAGCGCTGATGCTTTCTCTTATTTGTTCCAGTGTTCTCTGCAGTGGCGGTACGTAAACACGGTCCATGGTGAAACCCGGAAGGAAAAAGTCAAAAGGTGATAGACCATGTCACGAGGGGAGGGGGAAACTTACGCACATCATCTTCGACTATGAACAATCCAGCGATGCCAAAGTTCGCCGTTTACGTACCGACAAACATCGATGCGCTAATGAGAGGGTGTCCCGTCTTGCTGGAAGATTAAATTCTCACAGACTGCACTTGGTTGTGCAATCAACCACAACTGCACCATGCCAAGGTAAGATGTGCCCGTCAGTCTTCCCACAGAAAAAAATGGCCATACACCTCTCGTCTGTCACATTACACAGGAAATACTGAATTTCGGGACTCTCGTTCATGTATCACAATTTCATGAGGACCTTAAGTAACCCCCCCCCCCCCCCCGTTATGATGAAAACCGAAGGCGCCGACCATTATCTTCCGGCTTTAATTTCTTCGTACGAATGAATATTTCTTCTCCGGTGTCTGAAGCCAACTCATACAGCATTTTTATATACTTTCGTAGAAGACTAATTTAATTAAGCCTTTTATATGTACAACTTCAGAAGGAGACCCCAAATTTACTGCGCAAGCTGCACACAGTACAGTTTGAAGCGCAACCATAGTTACAAAATCATCTGCACATTTTGCTACGGTATTCGAAGTTCGTGGCTTGCGCGGGCCTTTGATATTTTTGAACAGCGTACGAAACTAGGCCGCAACTTCCGCGCGGGTACACCTGGCACAGTTGCTAGGTCGGAATTTGTGTGTTTACAGGAACTTCCAGTGTCCCAAAATTGTCGGTACTATCTCACAGTGCTCTGTGTACATGGAGATTATTTTCCATAATTTCCTTTGAACGAACGCTGCACTATTGCAACATAACATCTGACACATTCCAACGCACGAAACTACTTTTCTTGATTTGTCGCCATTTTGTCACGGCGCTGCACTCATAACGCCAACTGGTGGGCAAAATGCAAACACTGAGTTTTCATGCTTCGATCATATTAGTACATGTAGTAATTTTCAAAATATGTAACTTTGGAAACGACAGAGCGCTGTATCTTCAATTCGGTCTTTACGTTGGCAGACTAAGTGCTTCTTAAACTAATTGTAAATAACTGTATATCGCACCAAGACAGTGTAGATCCGTTAAACACGATGTCCCCCGCTGTCCGCAAAAGCCGTTTGCCAGATTCGAACACCATGTTACACTCAAGCCCTGCAACGTAGCTTCTATTCCCCAGGTAACTTCACCATTGCGGACAGGCGTAAATAGGAACTTTGCGCGGTTATACACACTCATGGAATATAGTATTCCTACACCGTTGTTATGTACAGTAACTATTAGGACTAAAGAGAAACACCAGACATGTTATTTAGCAGATACACAGTACAGGGTCTCCTTCCTAATCCGTACACATACAAGGATGAACTAAATTCGTCTTCTATAAACATAAATAGAAGTTCTATACCATTTGGCTTCAGACGGTAGGAAGAAAGTATTCATACACACGAAGAAAATCACGATGTACGTAAATATAATAACAATATTAATACTTTTTAGGCATTCCTCTTGTATGTATCACTTCTGTTAACCTGTTTTGAATGGAAGGGCCTTTTTTTTCTCTCCGAGGTAATAATTTGCCTTCTTGTTGCGAGATGTTTCAGGACAGTCTTACATCGTATTTCGCGCTTCCTCACCATTCTTTCAAGCGTACTTCAAGGATTTTAAACTGAATTAAGGTATGTGCTCTGTGCTGTAAACTTCAGAACAAGTGGAGTATGATAGAATTAGCACAGACGATAAATTTCCGCAGTATCTTAGGGTCATTGTCTCGCTGAAAGACCGTTCAACACTTTTTTCAGATTTTCCGTTAGGATATTTAACTGCTGAAATCTATCCATGTTACCTTCCACAAAAACAGGTCACCCAACAGCAAGTGTAGCCAAATATTCCGAAACCACAGTTTCTCCAACGCCGTTATTTACTGTGTGTTGAATGTGTTTGGGGTGCAGCTCACTGTTTGATCGTCTCCACACAAAAATTCTGCATCATTTGCAAATATGCTAAATTTACTTTCATCTGTGTACAGTATCCTGCTCTCGAGCAAAGCCAAGTCGCAATTTCTTGTTCTTGCTGATGTATGGTTTCTTCTAGGTGCCCTTGCTCCATAATCGGCACTACTTAAAATATAGTCAACAGCCCTTGGTGTGATTTCCCTCCTGAAACCTGTCGATTTAGGATATTTTTTAACTAGCATTATTAAAGTATTTCGTCCTCATTGCGTTAGCTTCTGTAGTCGACCTCTTCTTTCGCTGTTTACGAGAACATGTCTCTCTCCAAATCGCTGTATTATGGTCTGCACAGTTGCCCGGCTTCTTCCAATGATATTAGCTATTTCAGATTTTCCCTTTTCATATTGGAAAATAAATATTTGCCTTCCCTCCACAGTTGTTTCCTTCCCTTTGAGTCCCATTTTGCTGCCGCACAGCATTCATCGCGTATCACAACCAACACACACGAGACGCAGTTTGCTGCTGAAGGCTTTCATTGTTGCAAAGCGGTTCGTTAGTCGTTTCTATGTTCACATTTCTAGAAGTGTATGAATACTTTTCCCCTCACTGTATGAAGCCAGTTGGTACAGTAATTTTTACTTACTTTTTCACAGAAGACGAATTTAATTAATCCTTTTATATGCATAGATTAGGAAGGAAACCCCATATTTTTAGTTTACGAAATAACATATCTTTAGTTCTAATAAGGTTGTTTTACATGAACAACCGTGTATGTATACTTTTTCGATGACAGTATGTACTTCCCAGCATGCAGTGATGAATGCAACAGACCCGCTCGCCTGGTTCCTCCAAAGCGAGCATAACATGTTTTTGTTACACTGGTTTTTCCCCTCCAACTGCACTGCGTATATCTTCTGTTAGTGCAGCGTCGTTGGCAGTGAGGGCAGGGCTGACCTGGTTTCTAATCGGGTGTCGTTTGAAAGCTCCTTTATCTAGCGTTCTGAGCAGGCTAAGACCTTGCGAGCCTTATTCTGTCCAGATGAAGGATTTAACAGTACAAGGCCCTGTACACGCAGCTCTTCAACCCACGATGAACAGCGAATGGGTAAAAAGTCGCTTCAGGGACTCATAATATCTCTGTGGACAGGAGGTCCCTGCGACGAGTGGCCTGAAATACTAGTTTCATATTTATACTCCACAGGTTTTGAGCATAGAGTTTTTTTTTATTATGCTTCTAGGGCGCAAAACTGCTACGGTCATTAGCGCCCATTCTGTGGCTTAGTGAAGAGTAAAAAACCGAAAATTTAATCAGCAGCAATGGGAACGAAACAAGGAGGAGGGAAACTAAAAACGAAGAAAATCTTAGAAAATTTCTATTGAAGGGGTTGATTTCCCCAAAAAGAGCTTCAAATGACCTATGTCACCTCAGTAACACAAACTCAAGGACGCGATCGGCTGAGCGCGCGTCATCTGCTAAAAGGGAAGACAGATCAGGCGACAGCTGTAACCGGGCGCGCAGCGGATTAAAATAGGGGCACTGAAGTAAAAGGTGTCTCACCATCCACGATTGAGAGCAATGGGGACAAAGCGGGGGAGGACCGCCACTTCAAAGATGCCGATGGCTAAAAAGACAGTGCCTAAATTACCTCCTCCCGACGACGAGGCCGGGAGGAAGAGGTCCAAGCACAGGGCATTGGTTTTATGCCACGTAATTTATCATCCTGAAGCGCAGACCAATGTGTGTGCCATAAAAGAGCAACACGACGACATAAAACGCTCAGTAGATCGGCTAAGGGAACCATGCGAACAACGGGCCGAGGAAGAGAGACTGCAGCCTTGTCCGCTATATCGGCTGCCTCGTTCCGCCGATACCAATATGCCCTAGGATCCAGAGGAATGCCATAGAGATGCCCCAAGTGGAGCATGTATGTATGTATGTATGTATAGAGACTGATGCAAGATCGCTGCCGCTACAATTTTAATTTGTGCACTTTCTGTTTCATTGGTCGATGCTGCACAGAAAATATGATTCGCTCGAACATCTCATGTGCCTTAGTGTCTCTGATTTTCTTATTGACATCCTTGCACACTTTGGAGGCGTGCATGAAACAGTAGTAAAATGGTACTGGCATAATCTGTAAAGAGATTTTTAGTGGGTGGTACCACTCCCCTTGACACATAGGACACCTGAGTCAGCGCATAACCTCACTTTCTTCGATTATTACCGTAGAGGCAGCCGGGATTAACGACCCCATCAAACATTAAATTTATGACAACTCGACAACAGACGAATAGTACTCTATGTGAAAGTGTAGCCGCGCCGAGTGTCCACGCGGTTTGAGGCGCCATGTCACGGATTGCGCGGCCCCTCCCGCCGGAGGTTCGAGTCCCCCCTCGGGCATGGGTGTGCGTGTGTTGTTCGTAGCACAAGTTAGTTTAAGTAATGTGTAGGTCTAGGGACCGATGACGTCAGCAGTTTGGTCCCTTAGGAATTCACATACACATTTTGCTGAAAGTGTAATGTAAAAAGTATTAGAGCTGACATGGAGACGGCGTTGAAATCAAGTCTAGTCTTTATAACGTGGGTACAGGTCGAGTAATAACGAGAACCAAATGTCAAACCCTGCGGGACAGTTTCTTTACGCCAGTTTGTTGAATCTTAAAGTAGACACAGTGTATTTGCTTCGTTGAAATGGATGAATTTAAATACCGTACCTTTGCAAAAATCTGATGAGCAGTTGCTCGCCAATGGTAATTCATCCGCAGTTATTAAGAGTCTTCACTTACATTTTCAACAGTTAAGAAATAGGTGGCTGAATTTAACCATGCGGAACATTTCTTGAAAATCGTACACACGAAGAACGTCCCAAAACTTAGAGATTATAAAATCAAGAAATTACACAATGTATAGTTGGGCGTTCAACAGCTAAGAGCGTATGAAGCAATCTGCATACCATAAGAGAGTACGCGGCTAATTTTACACGAAATCAGAACGAGAACACTGAGCAAGAAAGGCGTCTTATTTGTACAATGCTGAAGAAAAGCAAACGCGAAAATTAATTTGTGAGGAATGATTCGACGTTTTAAAATGAACGCAAATTAGTTTATAGCTATATTTGTTGTTTTGGACAAAGAGGGAAGGAAGATCCGCGTTTGATGTCGCCTGGTGATGACTTTCTCTTTGGAGTAAGGTAGGGAAGCATCCTTCCACTTCCCTAAGTTTTTGGGAAAACTAATCTCTAAATCGAACCAGTGCTTGAGCGCTGTACCGCCTAGCTCGGTGTGTTTACTTTACGTAGGTCAGGTCCCAACACAGCACGACAAAAATTCGACAGAGGTCGAGGTAGCCAGTGTCGTACCCAAAAGAAGAGCAGTCAACTTCATCTGCACAAATGTTATGACCATTGTCTTCTGGGATACATGGAGAATTGTTCTTACCCGTTACCTAGCGAAGAGTAAAACGATAACTGGCAAATAGTACGCCGTTCTGATGGACTTATTTGATGAAATACCCAAGGAAAGAACGGGAATGCAAAATAAACGAAACCAACACACAAGTCTTCTATTATGTCAATTGGGACTGAGTATAGTCGTTTTTTAACTCCTCTCTGTCAACGTGTCCTGTAATTTTGGCCTGGGCGCGTACGACCCCAGTTGTTTTTGTCACATACACCCACACACACTCACACTCACACTCATATGGAAAATGTTTAATACAATGAAGATAGTATGACAGCTGCAGATGGGTGTTTTTCAGAGGTTCCAGAAGCTGATCTCAGAGATGGCATTTATTCACTGGAAAATAGCGGTGCTACAACACCGAGAGCCTTCGACCTTGTAGTGGCACTGCAGTCTGAGCTTTCCCTTCTAAGGCCCACGGAAACTTTCCGTATTTTACGCCTTTGTAGGGACGTCACTAGATCACATTACGTTGTATGTATGTGAACGAAGCACGAAGTAGGCACTTTTGGACAATATTCGATACAGCGCAAAGACCCAACCAGGGTCTATGAGATCACCAGTTCCACAATAAAGAGAGCCGAAAACTGCAGAAAGTGACGAAGTGGCAACGTCAGCGGAACGGACTTTATAAACCAAAAAGAACAGATGCTGTAAGAGCGAAAACTGAGGAACTAGGTGACCTGGATTAGGTAACAACTGTTTGATTTAGTGCTACGTTATTTTTGTAACCGACGAAGTTTCTTATGTGTGTAACATTTAAACACGGGCAACCCGAGGACAGTTTCTTGTTAAAACGAACTTTGCATTGACGCATTTTATAGTGAGCTATCACTTTAAAATAGCTTAACAGGCTGAAAGTATTAACGTCGTGAATAAATTCAGAGCAGCAGTCCACGCGGAAAATGTTTCTAAAATATTTCAGGACAGTGGACAAGTAAAAACGAAAATATTTCTGGTATTAGGACCACCTGATTTACCGGGCCAGTACAGATTGGACAGAGTACTGGAGTATTCGTCAAAGTAGGAAAGACATAGCTGTTATCTTTGAAGGCGAGAGTGTCCACGACAAACTCATCCATGAAGAGGTACAAAAACGGAGCAAAACATGGTCACCAAGCATGTTGAAGATCTTAGTTCATGTTCATGGAGAAGTGGCCGTGCGGTTGAAGGCGCTGCAGTCTGGAACCGCAAGACCGCTACGGTCGCAGGTTCGAATCCTGCCTCGGGCATGGATGTTTGTGATGTCCTTAGGTTAGTTAGGTTTAACTAGTTCTAAGTTCTAGGGGACTAATGACCTCAGCAGTTGAGTCCCATAGTGCTCAGAGCCATGTTCATGGTAATAAGCGTCATTTTGCGTAAAAAGACGCAAAGCATTACAGAACTACTTTCCGCCCTAAACTAGACCCACCAAACACCGCTTGATTGACTTCACATTAGGCCATCGGTGCGTGCTGCTCCTTGCATCATTTGAAAACAAGCAAAGCCCGGTTTCTGTGTTTTGTACTGTTTCTCCTGGGTCGACATGAATGTGAAATGTATAGATTACATGTTTTTACGATAATTAATGTATGAGTAACTTGCGAGTTTTACCAAGGAACAATATATTATGCTACAATGTATGCCTATTCCATGGAATTTAGATTCTGTGTTTGAACTCTGACCTCTTGTCATTACTATTCTTCTTTTGGGTTATGATCTGGACATGAACCGAAAGGAGCGTTGAACGAAGGTTCATCTTGCTGTATCAGCCAATCTAAGTTATTAACAAAACTGAAAATAGAGTTGCTTGCGACTTAAAAATTGTGTCCGTGTTGAAATTATTTGTAATCCTAAACCTTGCTTCTCAAGAGTAGATATGTGTCTCAACAGAAATTTTTCATTGGTAGGCGCCATCTTAAAAAATAATTATGAACTTTCTTTTTAGCTCATCGTCGAGACGTGCCGCCGGTTACGAAACAACCTTTCTTTCAGATTCTACGAGCCTGGCGGTCGCTGCAAATAATTTAACGAGATTCACTTTCAGATTTTCTCAAAGTTGCGAGATAATATCCCAGGCAGGAAGGCCTGGTAACAGGATTTTAGTACTGGTATGAGAAAAGCTACGCTTGTTATCTTATATTGGGAATCAAGACGAAACCACGATTTTGAGTTACGGAATGTACAGTGAACGGACTGGTGAAATATTATCTGGTGCTATAAGAACACGACTTTTAACTTGTCGACTAGGCATATATTGAGGAATACCTGTGGTGCTTTAATAGTTAAACAAGTGAGTATTTACAATTCCGTAACCCCTGAGAACTGAGCTAGTTTGCTGAGTGCTTATACGCGTCGGGCTAAATTAAACAACATATTACGTTGTTAATAATAGTTATTTCTCTTTTATGCTGAGCCATTGCATTAATGTGTGTTTCTTTTTTATGTAAGTCACGGCTCATTCATTCTATTACATTACACCGATAGTAAAGATAGAGTGTCAACTATTTTTATTTTATTACATTACAATTTTTGTCCCATTGAAGACTCGCAGCTTTATGTGCAGCCGTGAACAATGGTTTTTAGACAGACTCATTCACTGACAAATTTCTGTCGGGTTTGGAACAGACTGCCACTAGTCAGGTGCGACCCTTCTCTGGAAACTGGTTATTAGGATCTTTTTACAACCACTGTTCTTACGTTAAGTTACAAGGCTGATGAGTGGTACACCACACCTTGTATGTACGATAGCTAGTCTGCTTTGATATTGTAAAAAATCTGCTAAGTTCGTTCGCGGAGTGGTCACGGCGAAAAACGATAGCTCCTTTCTGCCATTGTCAAATCTCCGCTTCTACTACTCTTATTATGTTGATTCCATACAACCGATTTGGAGACACACACCACTTCACTTCAGTGATATTACCTACGTCAGCTTGGGAGTCATTTGATCACCTGGTATCAGTTCTACATGGGTAAGTGAAAGATGTTCTCAGTGCAATTTGCGATCACAATTCCTGCGAACTAGGTGCTCACTACGTCACGACGTACTATCACCCTGAGCGTCCTCGTACAATGGGAAAAGCCCGTATGCCCGCAGCAAAGTGCCGTGCCGTGTCGTGTCGCCCTATCCGAGCCGCCAGCAGCGCGAACTCTTGCTGCAGGGAGACGAGCGCTACCAATTATCGACATAACGTTCAACGATATGCCCTTTTTTACACGATGTATCGTAATTAATAGTGTACACGCTTACGGTTGAAAGCAACGACACTAGAAGCAAAAGTCCACTAAATACGAGCTCTAATCTGCATATTGTAATGTACGAGGGGAGTCCTTGCAAAGTCAGAGAGATGGCACCACTGACGCTTATCGAGGATATGTATAGTTAGTAGCATCTTTGGAAAGAACGCACACCAAGTTTCGGCCATATTTGTCAATTTCTTTTGTTTTTGGCATTCGTGCAAATCAAGGAAATCAATTGATTGTCGAAAAATGTTCGATAAAGAATTAGTGTGGTGATTAAACATTACGTTATGAAAGGCAAATCGCCTCAGGAGGCTAAAGAGAAGCTTGATAAATATTACGGTGCCTCCGCATCTTTGACTGGAACAGTTTATAAGTGGTATCAAAATTTTCGGAGTGGCCATGCAGGGCACAAGTGATGCTGAACGTTCTGGACGCCCTGCGGAGGTTACGACACCAGAAACCATTGATAAAATCCATTATATGGTGATGGGTGACAGAAGAGTTAAGGTGCGTGAGATTGCTAGTGCTGTGGGCATCTCGATTGAACGGGTACTTAATATTCTGCATAAATATTTGGACATGAGAAAGGTATCCGCAAGACGGGTTCCGCGATTGCTCACGCTTGACCAAAAATGGAATTGTATGAAGTGTTTCAAGGATGGTTTGCAGCTGCTCAGGAAGAATCTACAGGACGTTAAGCGTCGTTTCGTCACTGTGGATGAAACACGGATAGATTACTATATTCCTGAGACCAAACAACAATCTAAACAATGGGTTACCAAGGGAGAATCTGCACCAAAAAAGGCGAAGACCATTCCTTCGGGCGGGAAGGTTGTGCCGACTGTATTTTGGGAGTCACAAGAGATAATCCTCATCAACAATCTGGAAAATGATAAAACTACTACAAGTGGATATTATTCATCGTTATTGGACCGTTTGAAAACAGAGCTGCAAGAAAAACGCCAGCGATTGGACCGCAAAAAAGTCCTTTTCCATCACGACAATGCACCAGCACACACCTCATCAGTTGTGGTCGCAAAATTAATGGAAATAGGATTCCAACTCGTTTCACATCCCCCACCCCCCTATTCTCCTGTCTTGGTTCCCTCGGACTGTTCCCCAATTTGAAGAAATTGCTGGCGTGACAAAGATTTTATTGAAACGAGGTGGTGATTGCAGTATCTAATAGCTATTTTGCAGACTTGGACGATTCCTATTAATCGGAAGGGATCAACAAATTGAATAGCGTTGGACGAAGTATACAAGTTTGAAAGGAATAAATAAAAATAAAAAAGGTTTAACCCCAACACGTAAGTAATTTTTATTTTTGCACGGACTTTTCAAACGCCCCTCGTAAATTGCCTCCTCATAACTTTCGTACTTCAATTGAAATGTTCGATTCCGTACAAATTTCGGCCTGATTTGATTAATTTTCATACTTTAATTATATATTTCGCATCGAAGGATAATTTTGCATATACTCTTATTTGATTACCAAAACACTTTTTCTGATAACAATTTTATATTATTAGTAATCACAATTGTTGACTTAGGACAGATTAATGTATTTCCAGAATGAGATTTTAAGTTATCAGCGGAGCGTGCGCTGATATGAAACTTCCTGGAAGATTAGAACTGTGTGCTGGACCGAGACTCGAACTCGGGACCTTCGGCTTTCTCGGGCAAGTGCTCTAAAGTTTGGAAGGTAGGAGACGAGATACTGGTAGAATTGAAGCTGTGAGGGCTGGTCGTGAGTCGTGCTTGGGTCTCTCCGTCGGCAGAGCACTTGCCCGCGAGAGGCAACGGTCCCGAGTTCGAGTCTCGGTCCGGCACACAGTTTGAATCTGCCAGGAAGTTTAATATTAATTTTGCTCAAGTTTTCATGTTATCAAAATTTGTTTCCCTTTTTAATTTTTCTAATTTTATTATCGATAATTCAATCGACATTTATATGAAGACAAGAAGTTGGTAGTTCTTATATTGTCAAAATTTGCAACCTTCGTCCTTAACGGCGCATAAATCCTTATCAGAAACAATTTCAGTTCAGACAGTCGTAATGAAATTCATTTTGTGTTGGAACGTTGTACAATGTACTTACTTAACAAGTGGTATTGCAGAAAGTGTCAAGAATTTATGAATAAATACTGTAGTCAAAAATCAACAACATTCCAGCGACTTTTACTGAAACAAAAGAAACCTTGGTGCTATTGATTGGAAAGCAAAAAGAGGAACCGACACCTACACAACGAGACAGTCATAGGAAGGTAAGTGACATTTATCTGCTAATATTATATTTTTACTCTTATGTAATTGTGTAATGTCAACACTAGAATAGTGAGTTCAACGTAAGATACTTTCTGCACATTGAAACATGTGTATTCAGTAGCAGCGATGGCGAGGCATGACAGAATCTCTGACCAGAGAGTTATTTATCGTTGCTAGTCTGCGCTTGACCGCGCGACAGTGCAGTTCAGTTGCGAGAAAGTTGTTGTACATAGCGAGTCGCGAGAGCATGTAGTTCGTTCGTGCTAGTAGCGCGCACGAGACAGTCGGAGTTGTGTGTGAAGAGTCGGCGGGCGTCGACATGGGCCTCTGGTCAAGGTTCAGGACGAGGTATATTTTTTAAGATGGTAATGAAGCAGCATTGCACACACCTGATAATGTAATGTATCTTAACTGTAATTAATTTGTTCAAGAATTGCCCCAATAATAATTTTGTTCTCAAAGCAATCTTTTAAGAAAATAATCATTACAATTGAAACAATATTTCCTTTGCTTTTCCTCCCAGATTTAATTTATCAGGTTGATTATTGCACAGGGCCAAAGGTCAACGCAGATGACCTTATAAAATTTATCAGGTTCATCTTAACGTTAATTTTGTGGCGACTTAACATTTTTGCACATTTTTATTATCGTTGACTTATTATTGTGGGAAGCTAACATTTGGCTCTATTTGCATTTTCATTCAATTCATATTATTTAAAAATAATTACGGGGAGGTCACACTTAGCACGATGTGTATTCTTATTTAAAATATTTTCTTTTTCATTTTTGCGGGGAAGTTACACTTGGTTCTATTCCCATTTAACATTTAATTATTGTCTTTCAAAATTCTCCGGGGAGGTTACAACATCTATGAACATACTGATAGCACGGGAGACTTAACACTGTATCTTAAGAGCTATGAGCAGTTGTTCAGAAGAAACGTGTTTCACCGTATCTAAGATGAACAGATGCTCATAGCTGCTGAGATGCATTTTTCAAGACCACGTTTATTACGCTTTTTTGCTTCTAGTACCCTACAGTATCAACTGTATGCGTTCAAGCCATTAATGATAACGCTCCAGGTATAATAATACTGCATTGATTCTAGGTGTTTGAACGTTTAAATTCTGCTTTTCTTTTCTTTCTTTCTTTCTTTCACGATGTTTATGTCATTATATGAAAGGTCACGCTCTTGCATTACCGCGTTGAAAAAATTACTGAAATTATTTCATGATGCATACTCTAAGAAAGCTTCTTACATAGCATACGATCTTATAATCGCCATTTATCTTTCACTTAGCAATGACGAAAATGGTATGCAGAATCCCAATTAAAAAGAAAATGTTTTTCATGTTTTTGCGTCGCATGGAGAAGATGCGGGTATGTAGTGCTATGAGTGGGAGGAGAAGCTAGGTACGTCATACTCCACGGCTATCAGCATGGAAACGCATGTTATGTCGTCTACACGTACCATATACTGATCCACGAGTATGAGCCATACTTTATACGTATTTTTAAGAAAAGCTTTGTCAAGTACAAGAAATAATATTTTTAAATTTTGCGTTTGTAATGTACATGGATATCACCGTTTCAGTTGGAAAGCTTTTCTTTTGAAATTCAGCCGGCCGGAGTGGCCGAGCGGTTCTAGGCGCTTCAGTCTGGAACAGCGCGACCGCTACGGTCGCAGGTTCGAATCCTGCCTCGGGCACGGATGTGTGTGATGTCCTTATGTTAGTTAGGTTTAATTAGTTCTAAGTTCTAGGCGACTGATGACCTCAGAAGTGCTCAGAGCCATTTGAACCATTTTTTAAAATTCACGAGCTGTTTCAGGCTAATAAATGCCAAATCATCAGGTGCAATTACTATTTTTAATTTAAGTCGCCTCTTTTAGGACAAACGTCTGACTTACTCACTAATAGTTTTCATAATGTGACGAATATAATGTAGTGTACTACCAGAAATTATACTGAAAAGTCTGATAATACTGGAAAACATTATATGCGAGATACTTTTTGATAAGATTGATGGATACTGATATTAGTAATAGTCTCGTGCGTAAATTCAGAAATTTACAGGTTGTCCCAATTGCTCGGTACGATGTTTCCGCAACAGGATTGTCCGCGTTTGTGATTTGCGATTTATGTTTTCCATTGCAGTTACCTAAGACCTGGTAGTGAGTACAAGTTTTGTGACCGCAACAGACAGAAAATTTAATAAATCATAACAGTCCTTGTTCGGCCACCTCCAGTCCTCTTGATCAGTACCCAATGTAATAGTCATCAGATCTTCGAACTTTCTCACAAGTCGCGGAGTTTCGGTCAGAGGGGTTCGTGCACGTCACCTACACCTATATAGCACTCCGTCTTCAGGCCACGAGTGGCCTACCGGCACCATCCGACCGCCGTGTCATCCTCATGGGGAGGATGCGGATAGGAGGGGCGTGGGGTCAACACACCGCTCTCCCGGTCGTTAATAATGGTTTTCTGTGACCGGAGCCGCGACTATTAGGTCGAGTAGCTACTAAATTGGCATCACGAGGCTGAGTGCACCCAGAAAAATGGCAACAGCGCATGGCGGCCCAATATGGTCACCCATCCAAGTGCCGACCACGCCCAACAGCGCTTAACTTCAGTGATCTCACGGGAACCGGTGTATCCACTGCGGGAAGGCCGTTGCCACCACCTACACCTATACATAGAGAGCAAATTTGACTGGCCGCAGATAAGAGGACACCGCCCTACATCTACAGCGCTCCGCGACAAGTACGCTCTTTTAAGGGTGGTGCGACTAATATTTTGACTGGTAAGGTTGACTAGTCCTACTGATCGTACTTACGTCAATTTTTTCTTCCTCGGGAAACTACGTGACTACCGTCATTTATAATAGGTGGCGAGGTAGACCCGCTTGGTGTATGGGGAGAGCCTCCACAGTTTGCTGGTGAGCACGTGTGCTGGCAGTCGGCGCTCGCCTACCTCCGAAAGTCAAGTGGCCGGCAGGACGGCGGCGGTGCGCCGAGGCACGCGGCCGGCAAGCGGAGACTTCCGGAGCGCGCTGACCCGCAGACCACACGCGCGACGACACTCGCCTCGCCCCGGCCAGCGCAGTCCCGCAGCGCCGGACACGGCAGGCTGCGGCTTGCGTTTCAGCGCAGCTATTTATAAGCGCGGCGGGCCGGGGCTCGCAGTTTCCGCGGGCCGGCGCAGGCCGCGACCATCTGTCAGCCCCGGGCCTCTGTAAATATTGGGGACGCCTGCCGCAGGTCCGATAAGCCAGGCTGTTCCTCTCCATCCACAACTCCTGCCTGGTTCTGACTAGACAGTGCTACGACTGTTTCGTCTTTCTTACAGATCACGTGGATTTATTTCCAATCATCCCTCTCCGGACCTGTGTGTGAATATTTGTAACCAACACACTCATGGGAAGGAAAATATAGGAGCAGACAGATGGCGTAGCAATAGGGGCTCCCTTACCCGCGTTAACAGCAGATATTTTCATCGAACCTTTTGAAGCAAAGGCATTTCGCTACTCTTCTTTACGCCCCCGGCGATAGTTCACATACGTGGACGATACGTTCGTCTACAGACCAAGTAACCTCTGGCGTGCCACAGGGGAGTGTTATGCGACCATTGCTTTTCACAATATATATAAATGACCTAGTAGATAGTGTCGGAAGTTCCGTCAGCTTTTCGCGGATGATGCTGTAGTATACAGAGTAGTCGCAGCATTAGAAAATTGCAGCGAAATGCAGGAAGATCTGCTGCGGATAGGCACTTGGTGCAGGGAGTGGCAACTGACCCAAAACATAGACAAATGTAATGTATTGCGAATACATAGAAAGAAGGATCCTTTATTGTATGATTATATGACAGCGGAACAAACACTGGTAGCCGTTACTTCTGTAAAATATCTGGGAGTATGCGTGCGGAACCATTTGAAGTGGATGATCACATAAAATTAATTGTTGGTAAGGCGGGTGCCAGGATGAGGTTCATTGGGAGTGTCCTTAGAAAATGTAGGACATCAACAAAGGAGGTGGCTTACAAAACACTCGTTCGACCTATACTTGAGTATTGCTCATCAGTGTGGGATCCGTACCAGGGCGGGTTGACGGAGGAGATAGAAAAGATCCAAAGAAGAGCGGGGCGTTTCGTCACAGGGTTATTTGGTAAGCGTGATAGCGTTACGGAGATGTTTGGCAAACTCAAGCGGCAGACTCCGCAAGAGAGGCGCTCTGCATCGCGGTGTAGCTTGCTGTCCAGGTTTCGAGAGGGTGCGTTTCTGGATGAGGTATCGAATATATTGCTTCCCCCTACTTATACCTCCCGAGGAGATCACGAATGTAAAATTACATAGATTCGAGCACGCACGGAGGCTTTCCGGCAGTCGTTCTTCCCGCGAACCATACGCGACGAGAACAGGAAAGGGAGGTAATGACAGTGGCACGGGAAGTGCCTTCCGCCACACACCGTTGGGTGGCTTGCGGAGTATAAATGTAGATGTAGATATGACCCAGCTACACAGATTTCACGGATATTTGAATAAAATGCACGGCAAGGTAAGAGTTCACGCTCGAGGTAGAGAGGAATGGCGCTATTCCATTCCTAAAAGTGGACGTGTGTACTGAGGTGACAAGTCATGGGGTATCTCCTAACGAACCTCCTTTTGTCCGGCGTAGATGGACTCAGTAAGTCTGTGGAAGTCCTCAGCAGAAATATTGAGCAATGCTCGCTCTACATTCGTCCATAATTGCGAAAGTGTTACCGGTGCAGGATTTTGTGTACGAACTGACCTCTAGGTTATGTCCCATGAATGTTCGATTGGATTCATGTCTGGCGATCTGGGTGACCAAATCATTCGCTTCAGCTGTCCAGAACGTTCATTAGATCAACCGCGAACATCTGTGGCCCCGTGAAACGGCGCATGCTTGTTTGGAAATTAAATCCATGAACGGCTGCAAATGGTTTCCACGTAACCGAACATAACCATTTCCAGTCAATTATAGTCGGACCCAGCCCGTTCAGTGTAAAAGCAGGCCACACCATTATGGAACCACCGCCAGATTGCACAGTGCCTTGCTGACAACTTGCGTCCAAGGCTTCGTGGGGTCTCCGCTGCACTAATCCTACAATGAGTTCTTACCAACTGAAATTGGGACTCACGAGTTTCCAGTTGTCTCGGATCCAACTGACAAGGTCTCGAGCCCAGCATTACGTGAAGGCCGTCGGCCACAGCACTGTCCATAGTTTGACGCAATGCCTGAAATTTTGTATTCTCGGCGCGCGCTTGACACTGTGGAGATCGGAATGTTTAATTCCCTAACGATTTCCGAAATGGAATGTACCACGATTCTAGCTGCAACAACCATTCTGTGTCCGAAGTCCTAATTCCTGTCGTGCGGCCATGATCACGTCGGACATCTTTTCGCGTGAGTCATCTGAGTACAAATCACAGCTCCGCCAACGCACAGCCCTTGTGCACCTTGTGTACGCGATGCCAATGCCATATGTACAGGTGCATAGCGCTATACAATGACGTTTGTCACTTTAGTGTACACTACGGACTGCACACTATGAAACAGCGGCAAAAAATGGTTCAAATGGCTCTGAGCACTATGGGACTTAACATCTGAGGTCATTAGTACCGTAGAACTTAGAACTACTTAAACCTAACTAACCTAAGGACATCACACACATCCATGACTGAGGCAGGATTCGAACCTGCGACCGTAGCAGTCGCGCTCGGCCACACCGGCCGGCTGACAGTGTCTCGCAAGCCTATACATAGAAACAGGTATCTGCCTGCCCAATCCCATCACTAGCCAGCGCAGAACAACGCAGTTATTCGTTCTTTGGCCATCCACGCAAAGCGCCTAACCGAAGCTCAAAACTTATTAAGCAACGCTCGAAACACAACCCATGAGCTAAGGCTGTGTACAACGTTCGTGGCCACGGCTACAATCAAATCGATACGAACAGTCATGGCAACCAGCAAAAGAAAGCGAGATAGGCAAGAAATAGACACACTGCAGCCGGTAGCGCGCTTACCGTATGAAAAAAAAGTCATTTACAGGACTGGTAAACTGGTTCGCCGGATTGATGTCCAGCATGTCTACCACAATATGCTAGGCTCGACAAAGTGTAAGATATATGCTTTACACTGCACGTGTGAACAAAGTGGAATGTCAGTGTGGGTTAGCAACGCGCATATGAGAACACGAGCGCCTCTTGCGCCCGGGGCAGCACAAGTCTGCAGTGGCAAGAGTACACCAAGAAAAGCAAATTTAACGAAACCCGCGTTTAGCAGCCAGCCTTGACGGAACGCAAGATTTGTGAAGCCGTAGAAATAATAAAAACCCTGACAACATTAACAGATAGGATGGATATGGGCTTGCCGCATCCTGGCCGCCAGCCCTCAGAATCCATCAGGCCTCGCCGAACAACACGTGACGCGAGCCCTAACGTCGCGCGGTCTGCGTCCAGCATGAGGAAAACTGGAGCCCACGCCTCATTCCCTCATTAGCACCAAATATAGTAGACAATGTGAGAAGCAACAGACCACAGCAGATCACTTCCTCCACCGTACCAAATTATTATAAAAGTTCCCGCTCCTTCCGCCTCAAGTGACCAATCATATCAACGACCTTAAAAACTGTGACGTAACGTCATGCTCAGTGAGCAGCAGTGACAAAATATGACTACACAGCTACACCACACCAGTAGGCCCGCAGGAGGGCCACTGTAACTGTGGCCGACACGTTGCTTTCTCCAGCATGGTTTTTTTACATTATGACGTGGTACTATACTCGAGGAAACTTTTGTGTCAATCCACACATGGTTAAAACACCACTTGTTAATCTACACGACGGCACCTAGACAGGAAAAGTAGACGTTTTCCATCGGATATTGTTAGCCTCCAAATACCACTGCTGGCCGGAAGGCACCCAACGCGAGTTTTCACTTTAACTGACGGAGGTATTTGAATAATAAAAACACATCCAAAGAAAATCAACGAACTCGCGATTCCAAAGGACACGGAGATTACAGATATCGGATATACTGAACGTAGCTGAAGATAATGCAGGATTGCGTTAGTAAGATCATTTTAGCGAGTGCTTGTATAGTAACGGAGCTAGTAACAGAATGGAAGCTACTAACGAATAATGCCAAGGGAGGGGGGCCCCAACTAAATTTTGCAGAACATTAGGAATGAAAAACTCCTAAAATGCAAACTCCTAATATGACTGCTGGCTGTCATGTGAGATCATCTGCTGGCAGACCTCTTCGGACTTCGCTTCTGTGCGTAATCCATGATGAACAGTGCGTCCGCTAGGCCACGCTACTACCAACCATCCCTGCAGCACACCGCTTTCAATGCACGCAGACGTTGCGTTTCTCTTAACACGCAGTGCAGAACTCACGCAGCAGTTGCGACCCCGACACGCTATACGTACGTATCGCCTCTTAATGATATTTACTACAGCATTCCTGTATTACGCACCTCTGTCAATGACGCATTTGTCTTTAAGTAATAACTAAAACCCAGGGAAAAAAAATCTTGACATAATACCTAACAATAGTTATAGTATTGTTCTCTCATTTTAATTGTTAAATGCAATGGAAATGTATCAAGTGTGCTAAGCAAACGTTATCTATGGGCCAAAATAGAACATTTTGTGGAATTGAACTGTATCTTACTTTGAGCACATTTCTGCAGACGTCAGAACCAAATCACTTATATTTTCGTTCTTTGTGTAGCATTAATGAGAAAGAAAAAGGAATCAGGAGATACCGCTGTCAGCCGATTTCTAGAAAAAAATCTAGAGATACTCGGAAAAGGACTCTAATATACGTTACTGCTGTGAATACAGAAAAAAAGGTATGTTTTGTAATGTTAGAATGAACACCAGTTCTCAGAAAACCGGGTGACGCCACATTTCATAGCAATGGGGCACGTGAAGGGGAGATTTGTCAACGTGGCGACATATTTGGTTCAACAGTCTAAGAAGATCAAATGTAGTGGAGTATTGGCGAAAGTGTAACCATGAAAGGAGACAATATAATTTCTGGCACAGCATATTGAATATTTTCTTCTTTTCTGGTTTTCTCTCTTCCCACCGTTACAATACATCTGCCATTGCTGTTTTCATACTGAAAGCAGTATGGTTCAACCACTGTAAGTTGAATGTTTAATCAGATATAGTAAAATGTAGGCAAGACTAACACGTAGTTGTGTGTGTTTGCGCGTTCACAATATACAAAGTATGAGGGACGAAGGGGAGTGGTAAATAGACCAGTTTCATATGTGTGACCCTGGTCCAGAAACGACAGACTAAAGTTATAAGCGAGAGAGAAAAATAATTCAAATTGATGGTTGGTCTTCAGTCCGCAATAAAAAAATTGTAATAATTCGCAAACCTTGTAGGTGTTACTTTCACATTTCACAGCAGTTGTTTGAAGTACACGTCCAACACGCAGACACGACATAGCACTACGTTCTGTCACACCCGTCAGAATAAACTCGCGGTTTTATGGTTGCGTAGTTTTCGATAGTCGAAATCAGTTTGGTACACCATTTTGAGTAATACGCCGCGTCGTGTTGAACACTAAGAAACTACAAAATACACTGAAACTTCTTGGCAGAATAAAACTGTGTGCCGGACCGAGACTAACTCGGGACCTTTCTTTGCCTTTGACGGGCAACTGCTCTACCAAATGAGCGACCCAAGCACGACTCACGATCCGTCCTCACAGCTTTATTTCCGCCAGTACCTCATCTCCTACCTTCCAAACTTCACAGAAGCTCTTCTGAGAACCTTGCAGAACACTCCTGGAAGACAGGATATTGCGGAGACATGGCTTAGCCACAGCCTGCGGAAATAAAGTTGTGAGGACGGATCGTGAGTTGTGCTTGGGTAGCTTAGTTGGTAGAGCACTTGCCCGCGAAAGGCAAAGGTCCCGAGGTCGAGTCTCAGTCCGGCACACAGTTTTAATCTGCCAGAAAGTTTCATATCAGCGCACACTCCGCTGCAGAGCGAAAATCTCATTCTACAAAATACACTATTCGACCACCTTTCCAGCGATGCTTACTCTGTGACGAAACTGCATTTTATGTCGCCTGGAAGAAAGCCGCTGCTGAACAGTCGAAACATCGTGTTCTTGGTTTATCATTCAAAATAGTGTGGCTTACTGCTCAAAATGTTTTTATTCAAAATATGATGTACGGGCGATGTCACAGGCAGCGAGAATTCTTGACAGGAGCTCCTCTTTTAATCTTGACACGAGCTTCGCACGGAAGGCTTTTTACATGACCCAGCCAGGAGAAAGCAATTGAGAGTTAGATAGTGTGAATGATCTATGCACGACATAGTACTGTATGTGATGTATGCCTATACTAGTCAACTTTACTTACCTTAGACTAACCCGTACCTAGGTTATCATGAATCGATTCATTACATGGTACACAATACGTACAGACGCATCTTGCAGAGAGAGTATATCTGTCACTATTCATTTTGACACAGATCTTCGATACCCGGTCGGCGTATTACCGACGATTGTCCGGTCCAGCTGCCTTGTGGTTTTCAGGGACTCCAAGGAGAAAATTCAAACAAATGAGATACAGATTAATTTCATACGTCACTATGATGGCTAACAAGTACGGACTTTGCGGCCAGCCTAGGTCAGTGCCAAGTATCAACAGACTTCCCTGAGCTTTTAACAGGATTCACTGAGTAGTTACATGTGCACGCTCGCCAAAACACTACACAAGTTATCACCACTTTCCTTCCATATGTGCCTCCGCTTGTAAGACTATTATAAACGTCTCCATAACAAAAAAAATGGTTGAAATGGCTCTGAGCACTATGGGGACTTAACATCTATGGTCATCAGTCCCCTAGAACTTAGAACTACTTAAACCTAACTAACCTAAGGACATCACACAACACCCAATCACCACGAGGCACAGAGAAAATCCCAAACCCCGCCGGGAATCGAACCCGGGAACACGGGCGTGGGAAGCGAGAACGCTACCGCACGACCACGAGCTGCGGACGTCTCCATAACAAGACAGTGTCCTTCGACAGCTATCGAATTACAGAATCTGTATGCTGCATTGACGTGGCGCAACTCACGAAGGCATTGCGAGAACGAGATTACTAACAAACGTTTATAGGTCCCGACCTAGATGCGTTATGCCTCCTTTATGCCCGCATCTCGTGGTCGTGCGGTAGCGTTCTCGCTTCCCACGCCCGGGTTCCCGGGTTCGATTCCCGGCGGGGTCAGGGATTTTCTCTGCCTCGTGATGGCTTGGTGTTGTGTGCTGTCCTTAGGTTAGTTAGGTTTACGTAGCTCTAAGTTCTAGGGGACTTATGACCACAGCAGTTGAGTCCCATAGTGCTCAGAGCCATTTGAACCATTTTTGAACCTCCTTTATGACAGCACCATTTAACGGTGGAACTAACAAGGAGAGGCCGCCAATTGTGAAATTCAGATTCGATTCATACTGTGCATAATAAAAGCTCATGGCCAGAGGTGTAATGTGGCAAACCAACAAGATGCACTTCTCAGCCGTTGTCGAGAAAATCGACAGTTAAAAGACACCGTTGCGGTGAAATACTCTATACGATTAGTAGCTTCCTACAGCGTCGTGGCGCAGCGGTAAGCGCTCGGGTTCGTAATGCGAAGGTCGCCGGATCGAATCCCCCACCACGTAACATTTTTTAATTATTTGGTTCAAATGGTTCAAATGGCTCTGAGCACTATGCGACTCAACTTCTGAGGTCATCAGTCGCCTAGAACTTAGAACTTATTAAACCTAACTAACCTAAGGACAACACACACATCCATGCCCGAGGCAGGATTCGAACCTGCGACCGTAGCGGTCGCTCGGCTCCAGACTGTAGCGCCTAGAACCGCACGGTTTTATTATTTGTTTTTTTTTTTTGTAATTCAAATATATATATATATATATATATATATATATATATATATATATATATATATATATGTGTGTGTGTGTGTGTGTGTGTGTACATTTGAATTACAAAAAAACAAATAATAAAAAAAAGTTGCATGGCGCGAGATTCGATCCGGCGACCTTCGCATTACGAACCCGAGCGCTTACCGCTGCGCCACGACGCTGTAGAAAACTATTAATCGTAGAGAGTATTTCACCGCAACGGTTTCTTTTAACTGTCGATTTTCTCGAAACGTCTGAGAAGTGCATCTTGTTGGTTTGCCACACTACACCTCTGGCCATGAGCTTTCATTATGCGCAGTATGAATCGAATCTGAATTTCACAATTGGCGGCCTCCCCTTGGAAGACAATGACACACTACAACAGTCCCAAAACGATCCCCAAGCACAGACAGTCGTCCTATTTGTTTGTAAGACTTATCTACAGTGCCTTTGACCGAAGACTATTTGTTGAGCTTCTACAGATACCGACACTGGGAACTGTTTGCACACAGAATGAGGGCGCGGACGAGAACCACTGCAAAGAAAAATCCAGCATCTGTTCCCACAGAAGTTTCTATTCACATTAGCTCTGCAATTCCATAAAAAACATTTTAGTATCCCATTTTATTGATTATAATTGTTTACTTTTCCACAACACACACACACACACACACACACACACACACACACATAAAGCTGCTAGATTAAAATTGTGTACGAATTCACTACAGATAAAACGACGGACCGTTTTCGTAAGTGATTTTTGCACGCAAGAAAGGCATTTCCGCCGTCTGCTGATATTCCAAACGCAAAGAATGTGAATGGGCCGTTGAAGTTTCTCGGCCTACACAGGTTCAGATTTTCAATTGTTGCTGTAGAGCACTTAACGCGGACGTAAGGGTGTCTAATTAGCGGGCCGCGTAATTAGTGCTGGAGATAGAGCGACTGCTACTTCTTTAGTGCTGCACGTCACATGCTTCTCGTCCCGACGAGACGCGTTGCAGCGGCATCCCGACGAATGCAGACGCTGTCCCTGCCTCCCGCCGTGGCGGTTTTTAAATACACTGCGACCCGGAGAGCGCATCATCAGCCTCAGAAGAGAGCGGTAAGCGCTACGCGCCGAGCTCCCTGTAACACTGGCAAAGTCAAGAGCGGCAGCATGCCCGAGTGGGTAATCAAACTTTTAGAAACTTCCCTGATAATTCCTGGTGTTAGGAGAAAGATGGTGTCAAGAAACTCCTGATACTTTAATGCTGAGCGGAGCAGTGGTGGGGGGGAGCAACATACCACAATAATGACTTAATAACTTTTCTTTGCCCTCCACTGAGCTGTGTACCGGCTATAAGCAGCAGTGTAACTGCTAATTTATATGGAATAATTTCATGTGATTAATACCCTTTGAAATACCAATATTTTAAAATTTGTTATTTACGAAACTCAGGGAATTCTAACCTAGCACTGAAACTGAATTTTATTGAGATTTCCGTTATTTTTCCCGGTAAAATTTAATTCGCTGAGAGTTCCAGGTTTTAGAGAAGAATCGGCCACCCTGCATACATACGATAAAGGGCAAGTGAGCACCCGCTCTGTTCCCCACCAGGTTTCTAGACGTGTACAATCCGAGCCACAATTTGCGCAGACTCAGCAGGCGAGGCAGCAGATCTACCGGTGGTCCATGAAAACTTCATTCGTAAGGCTCAAAACTGCCGCGATGCGTCGATTGAGCGAACAGCAAATTCTGAGTCTCGTAGCTAGCTGATGTGTTGCAGTCGATTAGGCTGAAACTACCCTCTATTAACGCCAATAGAGCTTAGTAAGTAAAGAAGCTGGTATGGTAACTGCGATACTATCACGTATCATCGCAAATAATATTAACAACTTGACTCCATAATTATAAGGAATTGCGTATCTGCTAACTTTCAAAAACAGATGTCTGTCCCTATGACCTCACGAAGCTATGTAACAGCTATAGAAACGAATATACTACAACTATCCAAAACATTGATTCAATACCCTTACGTGTAGTGTAGCTCAGCTAACCGGTACTAGGGTGGGATGTATTTTTGGTTTTAAATAAGAACGTATGACTGTCGTAAAACAGTATCTGCCATACTGTGTAAATCATATCTTTTGCCATAATAAAAACCAAAACGCCGAACCAATACTACTACGAATATGACGAACACACGAATATGACGAACACACGAATATGACGAACACACGAATATGACGAACACACGAATATGACGAACACACGAATATGACGAACACACGAATATGACGAACACACGAATATGACGAACACACGAATATGACGAAGACGCAGAAAAATAATTTGTTACCTGAATCCCTGAATTTGTGTAACCAAGTAAAACTCATAACGATTCACTCTGAATATTTACACCAATTATAAATACAACGAATAATAAGCGATTTCATTTAAGCCCAATTACACACAAACTAGTCCAGAGCAAAACTCTGGACAACGCAAGTACACATCCTACAAAATGCGTGGGGACGAGGAACATAGTCAATCGATATACAGGTCGCGCGAGACTACTTGATTAAAACTCTGATACGTATATCGATTGAAATTGATTAATCTGCGAAAAATTTCAGATAGTTTGCCAAAAAGACAAAAGGTAGGTTTTCAAAACAAGTCTCCGATTTGACGATAGCTAGCAAAAAATCTGGAGGCTGGAGAGAAAGTGGAAAGTATGAAGTCTCCCGCCTAAATCGTGAGACTTTCCAGGTATGGCATTGTGCCGGGTGGTTGTAATTAAACACGACGCTGAAGAACAGCAGGTACGTTCATTAATCGGTGCGCTCGCGTATCATGGTGATAATATAGTTCCACTTACTCCCGCCCGGTGAACATATGGCGCTGTAAGCTAGCAATGTGAAATATTTCACACGTTGACGTCAGTGTACTGTTTATCGCTTGGCAGATGTTTATATCTTTTGTGAAGTGACTGTTGCTGTAAAGGGTTAAGGTAGTTGAATTTTTCCGTATGAAACCGTTGGTTACTGCGACGTAAGACTATGCGCATCTGGTGAAGTTGTTTAATCAGAACGGCAGCAATAGTAACGCTGCACTACGATAATATCGCCGGCAGAAACAGCTCCGAAGAGGCCCCATGTCAATAAATGGGCTGAAGAATATGACCAAGAAATTTGAAGGAGGACATGAATTCGATGGTGCAGCAGGGAGAGGGAGGCGACCCATTCCCATGGCAGATGTTTATTTAAGTTGCTGTAGCTATAGCCTACCATGCAGCACTTGCCTCGTTCTGAAGCCAGTGCTCGAGCTGTATCGCGGGAAGTGTGTCTCCCCTCTTCAACATTTCAAAAGACTCTGCAGCGGATTTTACACTGGTATTCCTACAATGAGCATCAAATGACACCCCAAGCAGTGACTTTGCCCGTAGTTTTTTTGGCACGCATGGGAATGGATGACATGTAGCCGGGGAATACTTTTGGGACGGACAACGCGCATTTCATTCTGCACGGTGTCGTGAATGCACAGAACTGAAGCATATCGGGTTCCACTCCGCCACATGTGCAGGAACATCCACAGCACTCTGCGTATGTTAGTGTGTAGCGTGATTTCACAAGCTCCTTCATTCTTTGTCAGTTTTTCTTCAAGGGCCTATTAGGTGTACGGTGACATCTGCACGTTATAAGGACCTCCTTGCAAGCTTTGCAAGAACGTAACTGTGTCCACACCACCACTTTCATACAAGATGGGGCGACACCAGTTGTCGCTTGACAGGTGGAAGATTCGCTTCGACTTATATCTGCGGTAACGACCGCATCATCGCTAGGCACTTTCAAGATTTGTGGTTCCCGACAAATGTACACGACTTCTGGTTGTGGGGATATCAGAAAGATCGTGTCTATCGTGAACGAGTCCCGTTTCTTCCGAATCTGAAAGACAGGATACGACGACATATCTCTCCGATTACACCGGATATGTTGCAACTGTCGGGTTGCCATGTCACGGATGCAGCACGTTCCCGAGTCGGGAGAGCATACTTAACACGTGACTTGCGACCATATCCTAATAAACACGCCAGAACCATCGTTATCTTGTGTGTGATCGTTCCTCCCACTTTCCTGCAGCATATCCCCAGTACTTACAGTGACATATTTTCACCTTGTGGCAGAAAGTGTTACTATTATTTTCTCAGCTTAATGAACATACCTACGGTGTTTCAGCGTCCTATGTACGAAGCCTGCACTGCAGCACTCTCAACACAGTTTAATTATGACTATCGGGTTTCAAGAAATACCACTCCTATGATTTTTGTGTGTACCTCTACGGTCGCAGATTCGAATCCTGCCTATGGCTGTGTGTGATGTCCTTAGGTTAGTTAGGTTTAACTAGTTCTAAGTTCTAGGGGACTGATGACCTCAGAAGTTAAGTCCCATAGCGCTCAGAGCCATTTGCACCATTTTTATCCCTTATCTTCAGGTACTTCTCATTTACATTTGATCTGTCATATTTGCGTTGCGAGGTGACTCGGTAGGGTGCACTACGATTGCAAGAAATGTCAGTGATATCCCACTTCGAAAAAAAAGATTAAACCTTAATGTCTTCTCGACGACGAGGTTTAGTACCCCGCGCGCATACGATAATTTCAGCAGGCGCGAGCATAATGATATTTACAGCACGTTAGGGCTGTATTACACGCAGCTGATGTATCTTATTGGGCTCTATAGCATATAGACACTAAATAGACCTTCCTCCCATCAAGCATTCGTAAAATAACCTTCGGAATCTTCAACGTTTGCTTTTGACCTACGCGCGTGTGAGGTGGACCAATGATAGGCATCTTGGGACGACGCAGGTATTTAACATCATACATATTCGAAATGTCACTTGCCTGATCGTCACAGTGTATCACACATGATGAGCCCCATGCAAACTTTTGGAACCGTAATGCGGTCAAAACTTTCTACCAACTATTTATGCGTTCTCTGTCTATTAAAACATATTTGATTCTCGCAGAAATTTATTTTAAAGAGTGGTTACCTCAACGTAGAGCTTGACTAAAGCAATGCCTGCAGCATGTAACCTTGCGTCCTTGTAGAAGCACAAGAAGCATTTCTTTGTGAGGCTTACAGGGCGAAAATGAAGACCTATTTCTCCAAATCATCAGCAGTCACACCTTTATTATTCAACAACGGTGAAGACTATATTCACAAAGCGCGGAGTGGGGTAGGTGGAGGGGGGAGGGGGGATGGGGGGGAGGGAGGGGGGGAGAGAGAGAGAGAGAGAGAGAGAGAGAGAGAGAGAGAGAGACTCCGGAAGAACGCAGCTTGCCCGAGCAAACGCTCTGCCGCAGCCTACTGCCTTTACACAAGGCCCGCCTTGTTCAACATCGCTGACTGGACTTCCGTCACTGTAGTCATGGGTAATGTCCCCGTGCGGCCGCTGTGAGTCCCGTGCTCCTGAAATTATCTGATTTTGGTCTTTCTGCATTCCATTACCTTCGGGGACTCGCTTTAACGAAGGCGTGGAACTATAATCACTTTTCTACCGAGAAAGAATTTTTCTCACTTTTATAACAATTTAAACAAGCAGTTGATAAAACTTATAAGGAGCACAGAAGCTCCAAGCTTTTATGCTGACTACCGTACGCTGGACAACTGCGAACATACCACCACCACCACCACCACCACCACCACAAATTCTACTACAAAACTTACCGATAAAGATGAGTAACGGGTCTGTATATCTTAACACAGATGCACTCTGTTTATGGGCGAAGGCTCTGCTTCTAGACGATGGTGTACTCCGAGCAAATCGTCTATATGGAAACACACAAAATAAAATCAAGCTCAAAAGCTAGCCATATGCATGGTAATTCCCAGTTCATGGGCAGTTTATAAATACTTTAAAAGAATCAGTGTCATCCGTGAAATGCATGAGTGACCTACAAAAATGCTTTAAGAAGAAAAATCTTATTTAATGGTCCATGCAAGTCTTCTAATTGCTGATGATATCGAATATTCCTGGAGAGTTGTAGTAGCACTCTTTGCTCGTAATTCCTTGGAGGAACATGCAACTGCTTACGTAGCGTTTTATAGCAATGTTCATTTATAGAGAGTATTTGATAACATAAACAATTACATTTATATCCAGGTTATAGCTACTCACAAGAAACTACTTCGCCTAGCGCAAGGGTCAGGACTACGTTCCCGACAAATTAACAGAAAATTTACACAAAAGACATCGCACAAAAGAATCACTTGAGATTTTTGTTAGGTGTGCGACTGTATGCTGTGCACATGTACCATTTCTGATAACTTATACTCAGGATAGATCATAGAGCGAGCCCGTGCACGCATTACTCAGACGGCTGACCTAGAAAGGAAACCTATTTTGGACATGCTTCGAAGAGTAGCCAGAATTATTGTTCAAATGAGAAAGAATGTGCCGCAAGGATGCCTCCCGCGTACATTTATAAATTTGTTTTTCACTTACACTTTAAGTACTTTCAATATGGAATCCGCAGGACGGTGCACTTATTTCTGTAAAATAGTTACTTCTGCAAAAATTTTCTGGTACGTAGAATGCCGAAATGTATTATAATCACTGACGTAGAAATACAACAATTCTAAATTTATATAAGGCAATAAGTGATTTTACGTTACTTTCTACATTTTAAAACATAATCTAGAAACATGTGAATTTTAATTAAAAAATAAAGGAAATGATGTTCACTACGAACCGTCGTCATAGCCAGCCGCGGTGGTCTAGCGGTTCTGGCGCTGCAGTCCGGAACCGCGGGACTGCTGCGGTCGCAGGTTCGAATCCTGCCTCGGGCATGGGTGTGTGTGATGTCCTTAGGTTAGTTAGGTTTAAGTAGTTCTAAGTTCTAGGGGACTTATGACCTAAGATGTTGAGTCCCATAGTGCTCAGAGCCATTTGAACCATTTGAACCGTCGTCATAGTTTTTTTCGGTTACCGGAAGAATCATTTTTTCCTTCAGACATGAAATTAATCTACGAGGGTAATCCCAAAAGTAAGATCCTATTTTTTTTATAAGTACAGAACTCTGTGTGTGGCAGTTGGTCACACTGTTATGAAGAGTGCTTCACGCGCTGTGTGCAAACATGCGAACGCCGCGCTGAGGCGCTCAGTCTTGGCTTGACAGCCGTCGAGAATAGAGATCCCGTTGGATGTTACCGCCAACAGGGAATTGCTCGCAGTTATTCGGTTCAAATGGTTCAAATGGCTCTGAGCACTATGGGACTCAACTGCTGTGGTCATCAGTCCCCTAGAACTTAAAACTACTTAAACCTAACTAACCTAAGGACATCACACACATCCATGCCCGAGGCAGGATTCGAACCTGCGACCGTAGCAGTCGCACGGTTCCGGACTGCGCGCCTAGAACCGCGAGACCACCGCGGCCGGCAGTTATTCGGTTTTTGAACGCAAAGCGCACTGCACCGATTGAAATCAATCGCCAATTGACAAAGTGTATCGGGAGACGTGCATGGATGTCAAAAACGTTCGTAAGTGGTGCAGAAAGTTTGCAGCTAGTCGGACCGAAATTCACGACGAACAAAGGAGCGGGAGACCGTCAGTTTCTGAGGAGAAGGTGTTGAAGGTTGAGCAAAGCATGCGTGAAGCTCGGCGAATCACTCTGGATGATCTCTGCACGTTGGTCCCCTAGGTCTCCCGAAGCACCGCTCACAGAATTTTAACATTGAACTACCGGAAGACGTGCGCAAGATGCCACGCATGCTGACTGAGGACCACATGCGGCAACTAGTTGATGCTTCCCGCGCATTTCTTCACCTCCTTGCAGCCTAAAAGGACAACTTTCTGGACTCAATTGTCACAGGTGACTAAACATTTGGCCGGAAAGCGCTTCAGCTCCGACGACGAGGTGAAAGAAAAGGTCCATAAATTTCTAAACACCATGGCGGCGAGCATACAAAAACTGCCACAGCGTCTACAAAAATGCATCGACAGAAATGGTGATTATGTCGAAAAATAGCTAAATGTTCAAGCTGTAAACTGATATAAACCACTGTAGAAATAAACAAAGAATAAGAGACCTTACTTTTGGGATTACCCTCGTATTTCCAGCTAACTACGCGTCACAGACAGCCTTAATCCCTGCATCAACTGTATTACGCATAAATGATCGAGAGACCGGCATTATTAGTTTTTCCAACAGTATCCCAAGATCTTTGATTGCAAAGGCTTTGGCAATGAGAGGACTCTAGTACCCATGCGTTAAAGGCACACACTGCCTGAATTCTGACAAATTCGTTTTGTTGTCCTGTGTTTGTGTTGTGCGGACCGTATGTTATAGCTTTTTAACATTTTTATGCAGCGACAGCAACTGATATTGTTTATATAAGAATATACAGCATACAGTTGTAGGTTAGCTTTATCGTTTACCTAGGTTTCAACGTTAGTAATAACGTCTTCTTCGGAACCTGCAAAAAGTTAATATTATAATGTGCTAGTAAATTATATTAGATATGGTCATCCTATAGGATGCAACGTGTAGTACTTACATAAATTTTATTTAAATGTTTGCCTAAAACAAGCCATGTCTTAAGTTAACTTTATAAAACTTGATGCATAACCATAAGGTTTTGTCACTTCTATTAAACAATCTGTAGCAATTCACTTTAAGCCAGTTGTATGGGCCTCGTCGTGTGGCTAGAGACTGAGGATCGCGAGGGCTTCGCGGGCTGCCTCACAGAGGGCGACGCGCATGCGCGAGACGTATAGAATCAAACTCTTATTACGCACGCGTCAGATAACATTTTCTGCTATGAATTAATTTTATACTTTACTATTGTAAGTTACAGTATCCAGCATAACTACGTTTTACATTCTGCTACAGAGCCTTATAAACTGACCAACAAATCTCGTATGAACATCTGTAGGAAAGGTTCTTTTATTACAGAAACTGTATTGGTGACATACATTATGAATTATTGTAAACCTAATATAGGCTGGAAGCCTTCGAAGTATGCCCTATTTTTTAGATACAGTTGATCGTTCAGTAAATTGCCTCTATCTGTAATTAGGTGTGCATAAATTTGTAGTTCCTCAAGCGTGCCGAGTCTATATCCGTAACTTCATGATGTAGTAGCTCTATGTCACGTAAAGGTTTAGGTGGATGAGCCATTTGCACCAGATGTTCCGCAAAGGCTGACCCCCGTGTTCCTACACCCTTTACTGGAAGATGTTCTTTAAACCTTACTGCTATAGCTCTGCCTGTTTGACCTATGTAATAACATGGGCAATCATCACACAATCTTATATACGGCTGATTTCGCTGACTTGTCACAGTCTTTCTCAAGGGAATGAACCCAATTTTACTTTAAACTATTACTCGTCGAGAAGGAAATTTTAAAACCTGAATTTTTCAACAGGCGCCCTATCATGTAGGAGACATTGCCTATATAAGGAATCGACAACCATGTTATAGCTTTCAGCCGCGGGAAGCGCACAGCTAACTACGAACGCGCACTGGTGCTATTGAGAGTCCACTCCAGGAGGATCGTGGGTCCTTACCGGCTGAGCTAGGATGGGACGGGCACGCCGAATGCCGCTACCCAAACGCGGGCGAGGGCCGCGCCACGTGTGACTCAGCAGACGAGTTAAAAAGGTGTCACAAAGCACACGGCTGGCAGCCATAAATTACGCCGCCTCAACATCCGGCTTACTCGAGACTTTCCCGCCACTGGGCCAGCCAGACGCACCGCGCAGTCTACAAGCAACGCCGAGTCTTCTCCAACCACACAGCAGCAGTGCAGCGCCACCGCCATACCGGGAACTACCGTTGTTGACATTTACTGTACAAAGGGTGCGAATACAGGGTGTTCCAAACCTTTCGGGTCAAAACAGATGATACTGGTCCACAATAGATTATACTGAAATAAGGAAGGAACGGTCGGAACTGCATATTGTGTTATGGACATACACAGCGTACACCGCATAACAACGCAGTTCACAGGACCTTGTCTGGTGCCTCGCCATTTGATTGATCAACGTTACCTGGTGTTCCTGCGAGATGTACAGCCACAGTTCTTGCAGACTGTACCCTTTGTTGATTGCGAAAGGATGTGGTTTTTCAACACGACGATGCATCAGCCCACTTGAATGTTACTGTCCGCTAGCACCGACCAACACTCATCTTTGGATTGAAAGGGGAGATCGTGTCCCACGACCACCGCGATCGCCGGATCTCTCTCACTTCTAGACCTTTTCCTCTGGATCACTCAAGACGTTTGTGTATGGAATGCCCGAAGAAACTGATTAAGACCTGCTTGACACGGTCCGAGCTGCCTGTCTCCTGGCACAACAGACACCAGGATCTTTGAGAGAGTACAGCGGAACTTCATGCGTCATTGCCATACATGCATTCACTGAGACTGGTGGTAGTCACATTCAACAATTACTATGTCCTATGTTGTTGCTCTGCGGTATACGTTGTGTATGTCCATTACACAAATATACTTTTTCCACCATTAGTGTCTTATCTCAATATAATCGGTTGTGGGTCCACTATCAACTGTTTCAGTTTGACCCAAAAGGTTTGAGACACCCTCTACATGTATGTGCCACCTCCTGAACCACTGGATTGATTTCAATCAAACTTTGTACTCATTTAACTTACTATCTGAAAAGAATCTCCGTGGGCTTCGGAACCACATATCTATCGCAGGCGTAGGGGTAAGGAAGCAGTATAGCCTACAAATATCCATACTTCATTAATCCAATATTTGAGACTGACAACACTGTGACCGAGCGAGGTGACGCAGTGGTTAGACACTGGACTCTCATTCGGGAGGACGACGGTTCAATCCCGCGTCCGGCCATCCTGATTTCCCTAAATCACTCCATGCAAATGCCAGGATGGTTCCTCTGAAAGGGCACAGCCGACTTCCTTCCCCATCCTTCCCTAATCCGATGACCTCGTTGTCTCGTTTCCTAAAAAAAGCTTGCAACGAACTAGAAACATAATTTCAAACCTCTATGAAACTTTTTCTCACTGACAGCCCCACAAAATGGTGAAAGGAGAAAATTTATCGTTTACTACGTTTTCGCTGTTGGTGTTGTAATATCCACGACACTATGTTCTAGCCCCAAGATATTAAAATGAACTAAATATACAAACTTCAACAAATATTATCGATACTATATCTAAAAAAGACCATCGTGTAAAAATGACGATATTTATTTCATTATTTCTGTAATAATTTGGTTTCTGTGTGAATTAAAACTATCAGAGAACTACACTCATGGACAACGACAATTATAATTTTTTTGTTATCTGTGATAATTGTGGTTCAGTTGTTCCTCCTGTGCTAACCGATGAACTTTTCGGACGATGAGACGTGTGAGGTCAGTAAAGAGAACACCTGTAACTATATATTGTTAATTATTATTTGAAAAATAGAGCCGCTATTGTCTAGACGTGGATTTGTATTTATTTCAATTGTAATCCAATCTAATTAATGTTTTTAAGTGTTAATTTTCAGCTCCGCAATTAGGTGCGCAGCCATTAGCGCTAGTAATTTACAGCGTAGTTTACTAGTAGCTGGTATAAAAAAATATGTCGGTATTTATCATTGAAAATGATTTTAAATGCTAAAGAATAGAGATAAAAGGCTTAAAGAGTTTTATCTAAATATTACCTTGATAACATAAATCGAGATTAACAATAGACAAATTGACCATCGTCTGTCTGCCGCCATCTTAGCAAAAATATCTCCGCCGCAGTTTTGAATCGAGGATTTTAACAATCATAAATGTTTTTGCAAATAAACGAATGGAAATAAATGTGCACCGATGGTCCCGAATCTACTTTAAAAGACAGAATTCAACTTAGATTGAATTTTTAAATATAGTGCTCACACCACGTTACGTAATATCAATTTCTTATTTGCTGATGTATGAAGCCTAATTATGTCGGACGATTTACATGAAATATTTTAATAGGAGACATACGTCAGTGTTGTGCGCGGGTAATATTTTGTGACTAAATGTTCCCTTTGCTAGAGAAAAGTGCTTCCATCATAAGTAACAGTTGTGTAACATCTGATAAATGATACACACTTTAGTGCCACTCACACGACTTTACAGACAACATTTCTACACAACGTCAAGCGAAGATTTCTTTAGCAGAGTGACAAATATTAGCCGGGATAATCATTATTGAGATCAAACGAATTGTTACGCTGACAATAGGTATCTGGTTTTATAATTTTTTTATGTACCTGAAATAATATTTGTAAGTAATTAAAGTCACGAAATACTATAAACTGGTTCCGCCACAGTGCCTCAAAACTGCAGCATGAAGCACAAAGTTTTCATCTGTTACTTCTTTACTCCTAATTGTAAGGAAGACATTTTGCAGGCAATGTTCACATATGATATTGAGATGCGTGAGAAACTGCTGCATCACACATGACTTTTAGTTTATTACTTCTTTATTACTGACTTTATTCACAACCAACTTCGCAGACAGCCAAAATAGCGGATGCGCCTGCCGCAATTATGTCATTGTACGTCATATACACTGAAGCGCCAAAGAAACTGGTATAGACATGTATTTTCAAATACAGAGATATGTAAACAGGCAGAATTCGGCGCTGCGGTCAGCAACGGCTATGTAAGACAAGTGTGTGGCGCAGTTGTTAGATCGGTTACTGCTCCTACAATGGCAGGTTATCAAGACTTAAGTGACTGTTACAGTCTGCGCACGATAGGTGGGACACAACATCTCCGAGGTAGCGATGAAGTGGCAATTTTCCCGCACGAACGTTTCACCAATGTACGGTGAACATCAGGAATCCAGTAAAACATCAGATCTCCGACATCGCTGCGGCTGCAAAAAGATCCTGCAAGAACCGGGCCAACGACAACCCTTCCGCACATTGCTGCAGATTTCAATGCTGGGCCATCTAAAAGCATCAGCGTGCGAACCATTCAACGAAACATCATCTATATGGGCTTTCGGAGCCTTGACTGCAGGAAACAAAGCTTACGCCTCGCCTGGGTTCGTCAACACCGACATTTGACTGTTTATGACAGGAAACATGTTGCCTTGTCAGACGAGTCTCGTTTCAAATTGTATCGAGCGGATGGACGTGTACGGGTATGGAGACAACCTCATGAATCCATGGATCCTGCATGTCAGCATGGGACTGTTCGAGCTGTTGGACGCTCTGTAATGGTGTGGGGCGTGTGCAGTTGGAGTGATATGGGGCCCCTGATACTTCTAAGTACGACTGACAGGTGAACGTACGTAAGCGTCCTGACTGATCACCTGCATGCATTCATATCTATTGTGCATTCCGACGGACTTGAGCAATTCCAGCAGGACAATGCGACACCTCACATGTCCAGAATTGCTACAGAGTGGCTCCAGGAACACTCTTCTGAGTTTAACCACTTCCGCTGGCCACCAAGCTCCCCAGACATGAATATTATTGGGCATATCTGGGATGCCTTGCAACTTGCGGCTCAGAGGAGATCACCCCCTTCGTACTCTTACGGATTTATGGATAGCCTTGCAGGATTCATGGTGCGAATTTCTCCGGCACTACTTCGTGCTCGCGGGGACCCTACACGATATTAGGCAGGTGTACCAATTTCTTTCGCTCGAGTAACAAGTGAAATGTGTGTACAAATACGTGTGAAATATCTGTGAATTACATCTGATGTGTCGTTACTCAGGCAAAGCTATGGGAAGCAACCTCATTCTGAACCCCTGGAACGATTTCAACCAAATTTGTTATACATTAGTTACGGTCTGGAAAGAAATGCTGTGGAAGTAAAAACCACCAACATCCTATTGGGATAGGGATGGTAAGATGGAGAGAGAAATGGGGTAGGAGGACATTAACTGGCAAAGAAGAGGAGGAGAAGAAGATAACATAATGAGATCGTGAACGAGATCAGTTAATACAAAACTAGAGTAAATAAAAAGCGGGCAACGCCAGGTACTCATTCATTCACACAAATTACTGGTTTTTTCCGTCTCAAGCTTACTGCAATTTCAGACAGTTTTTCACTGAATGGGTTTTGCTTTTATTTCTACGTCATGTTCAGAGGTCATTGTTTTTTACCTCTTCGTTTACATGTTTTGGAGTCCACTTTTTTCCTTTGTTAGGTTTAATCCGAAAAAACTTGGCTGAACATTAACTTTTCGTAATTTTTCGAGTTTCATGTACCCGCTTTTTCTTACGCTGTGTTTATTTTTTCGCTTAATTTAACTTTTAACTTTCAGAAGAGATTATTATTTTAGCTCCTCGTGTTCGGCACTCGGCCGAGAAAAAATAAGTTACTCATCCAAAATGTTACTTAATTTTGACAATCGACTTCTGCGGTGGGAGTGTTATTGCACTGACAACTTGGGAACTGTATTCATAAACCACTCAACTGAATATAACTACAGTACAATTTTCTATTTCATTCGAATAGTTCAGAAGAACCAACTGGCCGAGGTACGAGGGCTGCAGCCTTGCTGCAGCATCAGTACCCAAGAACTACGCATAAAAAACTGCTTACATACTTTAATAAAAAAATGGCTCTGAGCACTATGGGACTCAACTGCTGAGGTCATTAGTCCCCTAGAACTTAGAACTAGTTAAACCTAACTAACCTAAGGACATCACAAACATCCATGCCCGAGGCAGGATTCGAACCTGCGACCGTAGCGGTCTTGCGGTTCCAGACTGCAGCGCCTTTAACCGCACGGCCACTTCGGCCGGCATACTTTAATATCATGGATGACTGAACTCTGATTAGGTTATGCATAAAAATATATCTAGACACAAAGGAATGAACGAGATTAGGGGAATGGTTGAAAATTTATGCCAGACCAGGATTCGAACTGTCATCGCAACTGCACGCAATACCCTACCACGCCTCCCGTCACACTCAAGGTCTCATCCACACTACTGATGTAGTGCCCTTTGCCCACTATCCTCTACACTCGCGACAATGCCCAAAGGCAGTTAGTTGATGCCACTAATTCCTTTGCCTCCTGATTCATAGCGGCTCCAGGATCAAAAGTGGTGCCCTTTCGGACAGGTCTGAAAGAACAGACACTAATGTGATGAGATGCTAGAAACTAGGAGAGACTTGTTTAACTAAGAAATTAAATTGAGATCGCATAAATGACAGCTTGTTTTGTGACTGATACCGGCATTGCAAAAACAATTTTTATGTTTTCGCTCGCTCTCTCCATCAGAAAGGGTATCAGGATGGCGGGAATGAACGTACTGGTATTATGCTGAATTTCGTAATTTTTAAGGAAAAAAGACTTCTCCCCATCGTCCCCTCACCATCGCAAAATTTCTCAGATTCAGTCCACCATTCACGAGTAGCACATACCAGTAAATCATCGGAAAATATCAAAGACGAAACGAATCTAATAAAGATTACCTCGACTGGCCACGTAATTTAGTTTTTTCTGCTCTTCACTTATTAACGGGCAAACAGACTCTTGAGACGTTGCGCGTCAAACGTACTCGCTAAACGCCAAAGAGTCGCACTATCTCCACGGATCTCGTTAACCTCAATTACAGCTGGGCTCGCGCATGTGCCACGAATTGATCCGACTGAGGTCTACTAGCACATCACTTGAGTCTCATTAAACTCTTTGCCACAGGCGTCACTTTTCGAGCAACACTAATCGCCTGTCTGCTTACACTACACAACTGCCAGTCTCAACTCCAAGAAAAAAAAAAAAAATGCGACGAAGCAGTACTAATTTCTGTTTTGAGTACAAATTAGATATTAGTAACTTGGCACATTTATATCTATTCACCTGCCTATTATATAACAAAAATAATGTTCTTAGCACTATCGCTAATTTACTCTTGCCAGCTCGTGAGCAAAATGTGTGGACCAACACCTTTCACAAATTCGGAAGCGTCAGCGACGAGAGCAGGAATTCTGCATTCTTCAGCGAGAAGCTACAGAAAACCTATATCTGGCTAGATAGATAAAGGGTTTAACCTCAGTGCAGTTTTAACTACCACGCTCGGTGCAGCTTTCCCACTACTTGATTGGCCTTTATCGTCAAAAGGTATAACCGTAGTGTTGGCCCAACAGAGGGCTTCGATGGTACTTTCAAGCGAATTTATCATGCCACGTTCTGTCGGCACTGGTGAGGTGAACGTCATAATGAATCTGAGTAACCTTGCACTCAAATATCTTTGGAACACATGTCACAGTAGTTATTTAGTATGTTGCTGCCCTCTAGTTCCCCATCCGTAAGTTCATTATGGTCATGTCTTTTACTCAGAGACATCATTCGAAAGTTTGACTGGGCCTAAATAGCCTAGTATAGTTTGGTACCCAGGCGGTTTAGAGTAGTAGGAGACGAACCTGTTCTTGTTAACTGTTTTAAGAAAAACTACAAGAGAGCCGACAGTTCAAAAACTGTCCCATCGAAAAGAAGTCACAGTAAATTCAATACGCACCGAGTGCCCAGCAGTTACGAGAGTTGGCTTTTTCAATTTGTCCACAAATCGCATATAAGGCAGTTTCTCAGTAACTTTCCAGTATTCTTCTTCTTCGGCTCCAATATTTGACGAACCTGTTTTGGATACATTGCTTAACTGCACTGACAATCGTGACTGTGGGTGACTCAACAATACGTCCAGCGTGTCCAAGGTCGTAACTGCATATCTGGTAGATGAAACTTACGAAATACGCTTCCATCGTTTGTGTCCTGCGGAAACATACCAGCACTTCTCTTCCTCACTGTTAACTTGACGAAGCAGGTATCGTTGTCTAGTACTATAAATGAACATTTATTTCTAGAGATGTTTTCGTGATATGCGAGCCGCCTGCAGGGCATAATTACGTACCCACTAGTTTCGCCTCATGGTTAAAGACCTACAAAAAATTTGCCTGGGTATGTATTTACTCCAATCTTTTTTATTAGCCCCTCTGCTCCTCGGTTCCCACCACCTCCTTATCCGTTGCCTCCTCTCCTCTGCTCTCACCCTCTCGCCGTTTGACTCCTCCTCTTCTCTGCCTCCACCCTCTCCCTGTCAGTGTCCACCACCCCCTCCGCCTCTCCCTATCTGTGTCCATCTCCTCCTGCCCCCTTTTTCCCGACAATCACTGAATCCCAACAGAAGCTGGTGGTCTTACCTCCAAAGTATATCTTTCCACATGGCAATGTTCGTACCAAATTTGGCTCAAATGGTTCCAGGGTTTCCGGATGAGCTTCTTTCCCACAGTTTTGCTTGCATTCACACATCAAATTATTTCACACGCATTTAACGAATTTCACACATTTTGTACACATATTTCACCAGTATCTCTAGCGAATTTCTCCGAGCAGTTCTGTTTCACACAGCTCAATGTCTATGACGTCATACCTCTGTGTGTCCTACAATGATAATTTTGCTGATGTATTCAATGTTATATGTGAACACTGTCTGCAAAATGTGTCGCGAATACAGTAAGTAGTAAAGAAGTAATAAAATGTGATGCTTCATACAGCAGTTTTACTGCATGAACAGAGAAAATTTAGCAAGCGATAAACTTCTTCCAATCATTTTGTGGGGTTGTCAGGGAGAAAAAGTTTCGCAAAAGTTTGATATTATGTGTAAAGTTTGTTCCAAGTCACTAAATGCTGTCTTTGTGAAATACTGGACAGATAAGGTATGGGTACCCGCGCGCAGGGTTCTACACTTCTTTTTCAACCCCACCCCTTTGATAGGTAGGTATACAGGGTGTTACAAAAAGGTACGGCCAAACTTTCAGGAAACATTCCTCACACACAAAGAAAAGATGTTATGTGGACATGTGTCCGGAAACGCTTACTTTCCATGTTAAGAGCTCATTTTATTACTTCTCTTCAAGTCACATTAATCATGGAATGGAAACACACAGTAACAGAACGTACCAGGGTGACTTCAAACACTTCGTTACAGGAAATGTTCAAAATGTCCTCCGTTAGCGAGGATACATGCATCCACCCTCCGTCGCATGGAATCCCTGATGCAGCCCTAATACATATAAGATTCGGAAGGATATTCCACATTTGTCGCTGTGTGTGTGTGTGTGTGTGTGTGTGTGAGAGAGAGAGAGAGAGAGAGAACCGTACGTTAGATACTACACCAGCATCTAAATGACTGACGAGCACCTTTATACAATTTTGAGACTTACTGCCGATTACTTTCGGGTTGTTTTTGTTGCAAAGTGCTGCGAGCCTCCGTGTCCCTGCGACCCTCTGTGACAGTGTCGAGTAAGCCGCTTTACTGCAGTAAGCAGCAGAGGGCGAGAACTGTAAACGGGAGCACAGGGCGGGCGCCTGCCGACACAGCCAGGAGTCCGGCCAGATCGAACGCCGGCGCGGAGATAGCGCGGCAAACACGCGTGAGTCATCAGTTGCGCAAACAGAGCCTTGAAGCTGGCAACCAGGACGGAACCGCTCATCATGGGAACCCGCCGGGCAAACCCGATGTCCTCTTCAGGACAAACTAGCTCCTCTCGAAGCAAGCAAACAGTCGTTGACGCACAGGAAAGAACGGCAAATCGTGTCTGCATTTAAAGAAAGCTATGCCACCCCCACCCACCCCCACCCACCCACCCACCCACCCACACACACACACACACACACACACACACACACACACACACACACACACACGTTATTTAATGTCCACATGCATAACTTAATAACGTTGGCGACACCAACAACTTCCATTGTTCCAACAGAATGGGTTCTTACATTTTAGCCCTGTATTAATTCAAATGCACTACCAACTTATTTCGGCCCACCTCCACTACGACCAGTGCTATTGATCTTAGCTCTGCATCCACGTAAGTCATAATCCGGATTAACTTTGAAGATTAATGAATGCAATCTAAATTACGCGGCTCCGGTCAACGTGAAACTTCGTTATTAAACCACGTAGCAATAATGTAGAACTTCCCAATCGCGCTCGCTACTCCACAATAGTGGAATTTCACTTGAATTAATCATATTCGTTTTACATACTGGTCCTAACTTAAGATAGCCTAGCGCCAATTACATGCCCACGCGCTTTGCCACCGCAGCGTGAATTTCGTAGCGTTGCTTACTTGAACACTGACCGGAACTTTATTATTTTGCTCTCAAAACCAAGATAATAGAACCACTTATGCAATTTGCAGCTGCCATTTTTACAATTTCTGCACAGCTCTAGTGGCATGTGAAAGTCAGCTTAAGTAAACGTCCGGGTTCGAGTCAGTTTTTATTTCCAGGGACTTCACAATACCGACAGTGCTATTTCCAAAGTTAGACTGTCCAGCTGTATGGGCCAGTGCATTTCAGTAGTTGTTACTTCGCTAAACAGAAGCAAATGTAGGAAACACGGGGTGTCCTTGTACAGTACTGCATTTACACCTGTACCTCGGAAGCTACTTCGCGGTGTGTGGCTGAGGGTACTTCTGCTTATAGAATCTAACAATTAAGCCATGCAATATCCCCGGTAAACCTTTTGACAAGGACGCAGCTATCTTCCTTGTACTACGTCAATTTTATAACATGTTTTGTGCTGCACTTGACGCTCTCACGCCAAAGATGCGATTTCCTTATGTTTCGAACTGAACACTACATCCCGCACTTTTAGCGACGCTTTCTGTTCAATTTTGAAAATTTCTTCAGCATAAGATGAAGTCGTTCAACAAAATTTGCTTACCCTCCACATATAATACAGTATTTACTCGTTTCAGACACGCTCTCACCCTTGTTAACTGAACCATCAGAAAACTGAGCAAATTACCTACTTTCAAATAAGTGATCGGTAATTTTACAAGACAAAGCAGCACTAATAAAATTTCGGCGCACTTTTTTTTAGGAAGCAGAAACAACTGCGCCCATGTCATAACCTTGCAACACTAATAAGAAAAAAGTTAAAAGCGACTACAAGTTAAGCCCAATCGATGGAAGGAAGGAACTAAAAGCAAGAACTACTACTTGAAGAAAGATCCTCAAAATACGTCGTTGAGACAGCAGAGGTCCAGAGCCAAAGTTTAAATGTCCGTCATGTTGCTACGAGGGATAAAAAGTATAACACAATCGACAGTCCGCGTGTCGTTCGGTAAAACGGTCGGTATCTAGAACGACAAACATATGCTGGAACTTAAGTGGTTAAATAAGGGTATTCTGTCAGGAAACGGCGAACAGTCAAAGGTTGACGACAAATAGCATAAAGAGGTGAGAGATCACTATTTAACAAATGGCGATGGCTGAAAAGACAGTGCCCAATACGCAACCTGGCTGAAAGATCTCCTCGCGGCGCGACGGCAGAGAGGTTTAATTCCCCGTTCCGTGAACAGACGACCAGTGGTGACGCCAAAGTGACACAACCTGCCGACAGACGGCAATACGGAGATCATCCGAAGGAATGGAAGAGCTAGCAGCAGCCAACCAGGTAGGACGACTTCCGCATTGGCAGCAGCGCCAGAGACTCATTTCCCGTCAGAGCGACGCGACCAGGAACCCACATGAACATCACAGTGGTTCCCTTAACAGTGCCGGCCGCTGTGGTCGAGCGGTTCTAGACGCTTCAGTCCGGAACCGCGCGACCGCTACGTCGCAGGTTCGAATCCTGCCTCTGGCGTGGATGGGTGTGATGTCCTTAGGTTGGTTAGGTTTAAGTAGTTCTAAGTTCTAGGGGACTGATGACCTCAGAAGTTAAGTCCCATAGTGCTCAGAGCCATTCGAACTCTGACGTTCTGTCCAGCCTTCGGCTTGACGATACTTTTGCTTACTGCGAGCAGTCTAATTTATTTCAGAAACAGTGAGTGTTTTGTAAGATGCGGTAATGCAGGCACTATAGGCAATGCAAATACATATTTAGTGTCAGGCATTATTTGGTAAAGTACAAGTTCATGTAACAAAACTTGTAAAGCGTATAGTGTGCATTCTAATAGTTATGCGATAAAACGCAAACAATCATGACAAGCCGGATAAAGAGGAAGAATGAAACAGACGTTACGCACTAGTAAAATTGTGTTGATAACAACTTTCTATACTCATTCTTTTATCCCTAGTAATACGCAGCATAACGCACTTCATTTTCTACTGAGCTCCTTGAATATTTATTGAGCAACATATTGAAGAAAGTTGCAAAGCTTTAAAAATATTGACAGTTAGTCTTACATCGTGACGTGTGAGGGTGGTGTGGCATTGCGAAATTCACGGCAGTTCCCGTCGAGACCTAGAGAAATTCAATTCTCTAGGAACGACTTTTCGTGAAGAAATGAAAAAGTAAATGACAGAAAATCACAATTTGTCCTGGAAGATTTTTGTGAAAGTGTCAAAAATGGTTCACATGGCTCTGAGCACTATGGGACTTAACATCAGAGGTGATCAGTCCCCTAGCTAACCTACGGACATCACACACATCCATGCCCGAGGTAGGATTCGAATCTGCGACCGTAGCAGTCGCGCGGTTTCGGACTGAAGCGCCTACAACCGCTCGGCCACCGGGGCCGGCTATGAAAGTTCCATGCAGCACTTTGAGGTTGATCAGTAAATAGCAGATACCACGTTGTCCACAACAGCAGAGGAGACAAGATCAGGGTGGAATGGCAGTAAGAAGGCTTATTAATTTTACTCTTAGCAGTTCTCAGAATTGACAAATAAGATCAGGCAAGCTGGCAGTGAGCATACTTTTCTTGCAACAGCTGTCACGCTACAAACAAATTATCATGGAAACTTACCAGCTGTCAGGAAGTAATTGTTTCATTTAATTTGCAACAGTTGCTACAGTAAAGAAATATAGCACATGCACACGATAAATTATACGGTTCACGAACCTTTGCTGCCGTGAATGAGCCCAAGGTCCATTCAAATGTTCACTGGAAGCTTTTCAGACTTGGTTCATCCGTTCTGCGCAATTTCTGCTTGTGTTTTTGAAAAGCAACCTACTTAAACGCAATACGTGGAGGTCAAAACAGAGTCCAGCGCCGGCATGTCCGCTAAAGGCAGTGTTCTAACTGATGCTTCCAGGACAAAAAATTCCGCAATGTTTTGTGCCGTTCTTGGCTTCGCACTTTCGCGTAATACACTGACAGTATTGTTGTTGTTGTTGTGGTCTTCAGTCCTGGGACTGGTTTGATGCAGCTCTCCATGCTACCCTATCCTGTGCAAGCTTCTTCATCTCCCAGTACTTACTGCAACCCACCTCCTTCTGAATCTGCTTAGTGTATTCATCTCTTGGTCTCCCTCTACGATTTTTACCCTCCACGCTGCCCTCCAATGCTAAATTTGTGATCCCTTTATGCCTCAGAACATGTCCTACTAACCGGTCTCTTCTTTTCGTCAAGTTGTGCCACATACTCCTCCCCAATTCTATTCAATACTTCATCTTTCTCTGCCTCGTGATGACTGGGTGTTGTGTGATGTCCTTAGGTTAGTTAGGTTTAAGTAGTTCTAAGTTCTAGGGAACTGATGACCATAGATGTTAAGTCCCATAGTGCTCAGAGCCATTTGAACCATTTTGAATACTTCATCATTAGTTATGTGAACTACCCATCTAATCTTCAGCATTCGTCTGTAGCACCACGTTTCGAAAGCTTCTATTCTCTTCTTGTCCAAACTATTTATCGTCCATTTTTCACTTTCATACATGGCTACACTCCATACAAATACTTTCAGAAACGACTTCCTGACACTTAAATCTATGCTCGATGTTAACAAATTTCTCTTCTTCAGAAACGCTTTCCTTGCCATTGCCAGTCTACATTTTATATCCTCTCTACTTCGACCACCATCAGTTATTTTGCTCCCCAAATAGCAAAACTCCTTTACTACTTTAAGTGTCTCATTTCTAAATCTAATTCCCTCAGCATCACCCGACTTAATTCGACTACAATCCATTATCCTCGTTTTGCTTTAGTGAGAGGTACACTATTTCATTCTTTCCCTTTCCTGTTCCGGTGTTAGCCTCAAGTACATTATCCAACATCTTCCTAGCACACAGCCTTGTGCCACTGCATAGTTTTGGCGGATCGAGATTTCGTAGTAAAGTTTCTGTACGCCGGCCGCATCTGCTTCGCGTGTCTGCAACAATTTTGGCAAAACTCCATAAATTATGGACGATCACGGATTTCGCCTAAAGCCCTTTGCACTTCGCAGTTTAAAGCCGTCAAAAGCGCTGCCAGGGATTTCCGTAAGTAGAGTAGGCTGTGCGAGTGTCTCAGAAGTAGACTATAGATGCATTAGAAGTTCATTCGTGATACGCCATTTTCTCACGCATTTCCGTGCTCATGATGCCGTAAAACCTGATGAACTATATGATACGTTGGTCGTTCATATCCCACAGCGACTGTTGCCACACACACATACAAAATTAATATCAATTTTTATAATATGTACGGCTATCAATTTGGCCGACGAAAACTTATATTCGAAAGTAGTTCTCGTATCTTCCAGAAAACGATTTATGCATTATACTGGTTGCTGAGCTCCGCTGCTGAGGTTTGTATTACTTCACGAAATATAGCAACCAACCGCTGTTTATATATTTTTAATAAAAACACAGAAGCAATAAATACCTTACGATTCTTCATATCTATGCGGTTTTAGGTATTGGGATCTATACTCAATACCTGATCGAGATGGGTTGAAATTGCTAGCTAGCGAAATCTGGGCAGTCAGAACATTATTGCCTCACAATCCAGACAGACCACGCGATACGACATAGCTCCGCTCCTTGTTGGGAACGGCAGCGTGACTGCCACTTCCGCTTCCTGTTCGCCTCCTTCCCAGCCCCCCCCCCCCCCCCCAATCCCCTCCACACACACAGACGGCACCTGTTCAACAGGCGACACTAGTTCCCTGCGCTGGCCGCGCCCTATGAAAGAACTCCACTGACGCCTGTCCTGCTGCTACTCTACGGAACGAAATCATTCCACGCCGTGCAGAGAGAAAGGGCATGGTCGGTAGTACAGCTGCACGTGAACGTTTGCGGCCTACTGGTCGAGACAAAATAACGCTATATAAAACAATTAGAAGGCGACAGGGATGACTCCTAAACGCTAGCAGACACCGTCGTTGAAACCAAACTGCAGATTAAGTTGCACATCTTACGGTCTCAGTAAGATAGATCGTGACGATAAAGCTAGTTCAATGCGCTCTAGCACAATCGGAGAATTTATTAATACAATACTTGGATTATGCTACTGAATCGTAACTTACTTCCAAACCGTTCGTTAAGAGATTCCCCACTGCGCACCGAGTGAAGTTCAACCTGCACAGAAATTCCTCCAGCTTACGCTTTACCTAATTTTCTATTTCTTGATTTGCGTGCTCGACCATGTGGCGAGTCTCAACACACAGCATAGTCAGAAAAGCCGTCGTGCACCAAACAAGTAAGTAACAGTGAAGTGAAAGAATCTAAACTACTTCGAGGAATTCTTAGGTAGAATAAATGTAGTGCACCACAAGAAATGCATTAAAATTACTCTGCCACGAGTAATGAGTATGATGGGCAAACATCTATTAGGTGCACTACAAATGTAGTGGTGTGGACATGTTGGGAATGTGGGTCTCACGAGAAAGCGTGCAAGGGATACGTCCCTGCAGGCGCACTATCCTCTGTGCCGTCGGTGACTCAGATGGATAGAGCGTCTGCCATGTAAGCAGGAGATCCGGGTTCGAGCCCCGGTCGGGGCACACATTTTCAACATGTCCCCCATGAAGTATATCAACGCCTGTTTGCAGCTAGGGTGTCCATTTAATTATCATTTCATTCTAGCAAAGCTGCATGGTCATCAACGGTAACTGTTCTTTCGGGAACAGATACTACAGTCACATATAGTTAAAATTACAATTGCTAATGCTGGACAGGACTCACTCGTCCGTTCTGTAGGAAGTCTACTCTGTTCCCCGCCAACGACTAAATAGTGTGGGGCGTAGGGCATACACTTTACACAAAACCTTTTCCATTTCTTCCTGTGCATAACGCGCGGAGTGAGGGTGTAGATATCACTTAGAAATTATTTTACCCTAGAGATTATGCGAGATGTATGATGTAGGAAGTTACGTTTCTTGGGTCGAATTAGGACATGGGCGCTTTCGCATGGAGATTGTGCGACGGCCTCTAGCTGAATAATCAGTGACGAAAGTTGCAGTTCTCTGTACATACATATTCTCATTCTCTCTCTCTCTCTCTCTCTCTCTCTCATTCACCGACGAACAGTACTCAGGAATTGGCAGAACGCGGTTTATGTAGTAAGCTCGGTAGTAAGTTTTATTCATATAGAATCCAGAATGAAAAATGGTCCTATGATAGCACAAAAGAAGGCAATTATGTCCTCGGAAGAGTCAGAGATCTAAATGGACACCAGCTTTTCGACTTATCTTGCATCTTCAAAGACATTTAGTTCAAAACGTCTTGGCATATTCACACTTTTTCTTTTTAGTATTAGTACTCCGGCATAATATAGTGTATCGTGTCAAGTATAACAACGCGATACGTGTAGTGTAACACACACGCCATCATGTCCTCCAACATGGCATTTGTCGTGTCGTGAAATATGACCAATACGACAACGTTTCATTAAAATTTAGGATGTATGCATTTCCAAGTCTGGAATACTTCCTGCTTAGTTCCGACACGTCCCATTATACACGCATCGCACTCTTTAGAAGCACATAAATGGGTGTTCTTACATCGCTCACCGTACATGTAACTGGGGGTGGGTTCGGGGGAGAATAGGTCTCCTCGGAGAACTCAGCGTCTGCCTCCCCCCCCCCCCCCCCAGGAAAACTTTAGCTATTACATGTATGCTCTGTTCACTATGGCTGACGAATCTTCTGGATTTTGGGCACAGAATCAGGGACTTGAGTCTATGGACTGCAAGATGCCGGTGTGCCAACGCAATGCAGCTAAGAAGCTCAGCACTGGGGAAGTAGAGTTACTTAATGAAAAAACGAGAATATGTAAAGATGTTTTGATTTAAATGTTTCTGAAGCTGCCAGTAAATCGAAAGCTAGTTCCATTCTTTTACATCCCTAACTCTCCCCACGACATATTCGCCTTTTTCTGCTACGCCAGGAGAATTTTTCATTTTAGTTCCTGACTTAATGTACCATAATTTTGATGTTAGACCGCCATATCTTGGCAACCGATGTAAATTTTTGTGGGGCGACGACTGATTCGGAGTTTTTTTTTTTTTTATTGCCTTCGAACCATATTGATTATATATCGTAGCAAGATCTCACAGAACAGGACGACCGTTAATGGCACGTATTTGTCTACCAGCTTACAAAATTTTAACCGATTCGCTCAAGTTTGAAACATAGAAGAAGTGAGCTTTAGAAATCTCCTAGAAAAAAAATTATTTTTGCACGTAAAATGCGAACGGAGCAAATATAAATGGTGCCAATAATTGAGCATTTATTTCAGCCGAATTAAAATCTTTAGCAAAAGAAACTAATGGATAGCACAATTTGCCTGTACGCCAGCTCCGGTGCATCGTTCAAAACTTGCTTCATCTACTGTAACATAGCAACCCTAAGGTATGTTCGAGTGGCTACACAAATGGCCCCTGTTCTGGGCTAAACCAAAACTTTTTATCCACATTGCTTGCACATATAGAAACCGAGCACCAAGACATCACGAACCGCGATTTTGCGGGCGGCCTTTTCATAGTTCTCTGTTCTTTCTCTGTTCAGTGACAGTCAATGTACGTTGCACTTTTTAATGAGGAAATATGCACGGTGGTTATAATTAAACTTCGCTACTTGAGACGCCCGCTTGAAAGAAGGAAAGGAAAAACTAGTGTAACCAGGTATTTTTCTTTCAAGAAAAGTATTTAAAAGTCGGTGTTATGCAGCTCTTTTTCAGGGTCAGAACGAACTTTTTATGGTAACTCGAAAGTACCCATTCGTCTTCCAAACTATTAAAAATACTCCATATCCCCAGGTTTACGCCGCAATAAAAATTATCCCATGGACGCCGTTGGTTCAGACCCATGTTGACTACCTACAGCTGTAATGTGAGACCGGAGTTTCTCCTGGCGTAAACAACTTTCAAATAACTTCCGGGAATTCAGCCAGGTAACACTTCACTTCAGCGACTGCTGATATTTCGGCGGGAGAGCACCCCGCCATTTTCAAGGCAAACTGCAACGGACAGGCGACGTACATGCAAATTTAAAACATCGGTTCTCGGACTGATGCAGGAAAGATAACACACAATGAACAGTAGTGTCACCAAAGATGACCAAAGTCAGAGATGTCGATAGTGAGACTAGGAACTCGCAGGTGAGGTAGCATTGACTCGGTCACACTGTTTTTTGACAAGGGAGAGGGCCGGATTTCAAACAGAGTTTAAACAAAAACCTCCATACCTGTTAACGAGGTTGCTCGCTAATTTAATCTCAACTGCCTCCGATATTTTGGCGGTCGCTGAAAGTGTTACCTGGCTGAATTCCCGGATGTTATTTAAAAAAAAAAAAAACAGCTGTAATGCTCACTGATGCCCTTGTTTCAACCCCCAATCACCGTACCGCTATCGGCGAGTCATGACACTAACACCACTAGCAACACAAATCCTACACCGCGCAGTCTGAACATGCCTGTGACTTAACAGTTGAAATTGATCTTTCTGAGGCGGCACCACTGCTCACTTTCTGCACAAGATCGTGAATATGAAAGTTCCAAAACAGCTTTGCATTTGTCCTCAGTCCCAAGAATTGACAATCTTGACCTCAAACCGATATTTGATTTATCTCTTAAATAAATGTAGCGTTTGCTACCGACCTTTGTCAGAGACGGCACTCAGTAAGTTCTCACAAAGTACGGTATATCACATGTAATACTTACGTTATTGAAACTGTTCGCCGTGACGACACTCAAACTCGGAGCTTTTTTCTTGCAGGGTAAAATTCTTACTGCCAGAACCGTTCACAGATTGCACGATGACGACGGTACTGGCATAGGTAAGCTCTTGCTGGGACAGTCAGATGTTTTTGAATGCTCTGAGATACGCAACAGCTGAGTTTTACAGCAGCCGTTAGATGCGAAGTCAATTGCTTAGGTATTATAATTCCCGCTACGTTTCAGCCTTTGAATTCTCTGTGTGATGGAGCATGTGGTCGCATCCGCTACCGCCATCATTTCCCGTGTGGCCCGTGCCGGGCAGAAACAGGATCTATATGAGAACGTTAAGTCCGTCACGCATATGGGGTATGTGCCTAGCAGTGTACACAGATAAGCTATCACTAACACCCGAATGGACTAATCACAGATCAAAGGGTACAGTCGTTTCCTACTCTATCACGGTAACGGTTGATTTTCATAGTGTGATGTCGCTGTGACTAATACGGGCACAGCTCTCAACTGCACTTTCTTCGTAGTACATTTGAAATCCGAAGTTATTGGTTACCGCTGTCATTTGTAAGGGGCAGTTAAATAAAAACGAGACAAATTGAAAACGGGAAGTAACAATCATTATTTCTGATGTGGTTCCCATAAATGTAAATACATTTATTCCACTCAGAGACAAGACGGATACATGCCTTCATTTAGAACGGTTTTCGATTGCCTATGGAACCATGACTGTACCGAGGCGTGCAACTCTTCGTCCGAAGCAAATCCAAGACCAATGTTGTTCTTCAGAAAACCAAAAATATGCAAATCGCACGGCGAGAGATCGGGACTGTATGGAGGAAGGGTAACGGCTTCCCAGCTGAACTTCCGCAGTTTAGTATAAAGAACCTTGACATAATGTCGGCGGGCATTATCCTGCAACAGAGTAATGCCGTACTTCAACATCCCTGGGCGTTTGGTCTTTATCGTGCGCTTCCATGTTTGCGAAGTGCCTACTTACTAGGACTGTTGGTATTTTAAAAAATATCGGGAACCTTATGTACGAGGGTCGTCCACAAAGTAAGTTCCATTTATTTATATAAAACAAACGTGTACAGACATAGAAAAATATTTATTGTACAAAAATCTACAGCTGTCCAACTACTTTTCTACGTAGCTTCAGAAATTTTGTAGGCACTTCTCATAGTGTGGCACAAGTTTGTGTATGCCTTCTATGAAGAATGTTGCCGCCTGTGTATTCAACCATGTGGCAACATGTTCTTCCAGCTCATCATCATCGTTGAAATGTTGACCACTAAGGACAAAATTCAAATGGCTCTGAGCACTATGGGACTCAACATCTGAGGTCATCAGTCCCCTAGAACTTAGAACTACTTAAACCTAACTAACCTAAGGACATCACACACATCCATGCCCGAGGCAGGATTCGAACTTGCGACCGTAGCGGTCGCGCGGTTCCAGACTGAAGCGCCTAGAACCGCTCGGCCACACTGGCCGGCAATAATAGATCAATACGTAAATATACAGCTCTAAAACTGGCAGTATATTTACAATGTGCAGCCGATATTTTTATTAGTTCTAAGTTCTAAGCTTTGATCGTATTGTCTCACAGTGGGATAAATGCGTTAACAGTTACGACGATTACTTTTGAAATAAACATTTTACTTTTATTTGTCTCTCTTCATTTAACTGCCCGTTATACGAGGTGCGGCTAGAAAAAAACCGGACTGATGCTGGAAAAAACATTTATTTACAATTATTTACAATTTCATGTTATCTCCTTCAATGTACTCTCCTCCTCGGTCTCTACACCGCTCCATACGAATTTTCCACTGTTCATAGCAATGCTGCAGATCATTTTCGTTAAGTCCATACATTAATTCCGTCGCTTTTTCTTTTACTGCTTCAACAGTCTCAAATCTAGTTCCTTTCAAAGCTGACTTGACTTTAGGGAAAAGAAAAAAGTCACAGGGGGCCAAATCAGGTGAGTAGGGTGGATGATCTAAGATGGGAATGTTGTGTTTTGCCAAAAACGTCTTCACTGACAACGCACTGTGAGCTGGGGCATTGTCTTGGTGAAGGATCCATGACTTTTTTCTCCACAAATCGTTCCGTTTTCTCCGTACTCGCTCACGTAGGGTAGCCAGGACGCTAATGTAGTAATGCTGATTCACTGTTTGTCCCTCTGGTACCCAATCAATGTGCACAATCCCTTTGATGTCAAAAAAAACAATCATTGCCTTGAATTTCGATTTTGACATTCGTGCTTTTTTTTTGTCGTGGAGAACCAGGAGTTTTCCAATGCATCGATTGGCGTTTAGTTTCGGGATCGTAAGTAAAAAACCACGATTCATCGCAAGTAATAACATTTTGTAAGAAGGTGGGATCACTTTCAATGTTTTCCAGGATGTCAGAACAAATCATTCTTCGGCGTTCCTTCTGTTCAATTGTGAGACACTTTGGAACCATTTTTGAACACACTTTGTTCATGTTGAAACTTTCATAAAGAATCTGCCTAACACTTTCCTTGTCAACTCCTGTTAACTCAGACACTGCTCTGATTGTTAAACGGCGATCTTGTCGAACAAGTTTACCGATTTTTTCAATGTTTGCATCAGTTTTTGCTGACAATGGTCTGCCAGTGCGAGTGTCATCACTGCTGTCTTCGCGGCCATCTTTAAATCGTTTAAACCACTCAAACACTTGTGTTCGCGATAAACAATCATCGCCGTACACTTGTTGTAACATTACAAACGTTTCACTTGCAGATTTTCCTAGTTTGAAACAAAATTTGATGTTAACACGCTGTTCTTTCTGTACACTCAACATCTTCCGACGCACAGACAAAACGTCAGCTACTTAAAACAGACGCCACGGGCAGACTGAGTGCAGGAGGCAGATGAAACTCGAGCAGTAGGCGGAGCGAGAGTCACGTGACAGGCCACGCGACTTTCAGCCTTATTGCATTCGTTTTATTGTTTCACCAGTACTAGTCCGGTTTTTTTCTAGCCACACCTCGTATACGAACAATGTTTCGTGATTCGGCAAATTGCAATGATGTATGTCACTTTGCCCCATGACACATGTAGAAATAGTTAATACCTTGATAAATATGATCGGCGTTACTTCTGAATTGGTAAAAATATGACATGGTCTGTCTCAAGAACTGTGATGAAGCGAACATTAAGTTCTTTATAGACGGACTTAACAACCACCACGGAATTTCAGTAGTAAGGACACTACTATCTTCACAGTACAGAAATGATTGCTCATCTTTTTGCAACACTTGTGAATATTCGTGATATAAACCACTAATATCAGAAAGGTGTTGTCCTTATACGATGTTAGACGTCGTAGTTTCAGCGGGCGAACCTTTCTGCACAATGGAACCCGCCGATAGCAGAGGATGGAATCAGCGTTCACTTTTTGGTGACTGTCCACCACTATTCAACGCCCTTAGCCGAAAAAATATAGTAGTTCGACCTGTGACACACTCACTGGTGTGAAATTACCACAGGAATCCAGCGACGAGAGGCATACCCAGGTAAGATTCACAGGAAGAATCCAAAGAATCTTAAAGCTTTATTCACGAATGTAGTCGCTTACAGCACCCTCCTTCGACCAATTACTGAACATTCATCCGTCTTGTATCCTTACCGAGTCGCATGACAAGAGAGCTGCGTTTCCATTTCGTTAGCCTGAATGAGTCCAAGTAATACCAGACCAACACCAGTAGACAACGCTACAACGTTGGTGTTGAGCAACACGGAAACATGAAGTCTGAGCGCTCACGTTCCAATAGACGTCAAAAAAAACTTACGCTCCCTCCAAACAATAATTCTGATATAATGAAATTATAAAACAATCTTTTACAGGGGCAAACAAATTTGATTCGTTTTGTGTACAATCCGCGAATAGGAAAGGAGAGAGAGGTGAGTGGTAATTGCGAATGTGGGTCTCACGGGATTTCGTTCAGCGAGCTGGCTGGCCTCTGTAATAAAAACAGTGAGAGGGTCAGCAACGAGCTTCAATGGCTGTCATGTGACGTCCGCTACGACCAAATAGAGCGAACACAAAAAAAGATGGATAGAGCGTCCGCCATGTAAGCAGGAGATCCCGGGTTCGAATCCCGGTCGGGGCACACATTTTCAACTGTCCCCGTTGACATATCAATGCCTGTATGCAGCTAAGGGTATTCATTTCATTGTAAGTTTGTTTATATAATTGTAGAATTTCTGTTTTCATGCGGTAACTTTGTTATTGTGACAAAATTTTTCTCTGGTTATTAAGCTCCTGACTACTCCTTACATCGGATGGGAGAGAACACTTTGAACACCACCTGGCTTCAACTTGGCGTTTTGGAACAGTATTCGATAGTTCAATTTTCAAATCCTTTTCATAGTTCGAATCAACAAAATGTATTTAGCACAAACAAGCGTTACCAACCGAAAGCTAATCAGCACGTTTACAAGCTTCTATTGTTGTTTCATTCCTAACTATATTCGTTGTTTGCAGTAGTTAAAGAATTCGCGCTCTCACAGCAAACCACAATTTTTCACCGAAAATCCAAAATGTAACTCCCAGAATCCCTCAGTCCAGTGATAACTGCAGCGCAAATGTGCTCTTGACTGTCAGTCACGGATGACGCTGTTGTATAGATAAGTCGCAACGCTAGAAAACTGCAACGAAACGAAGGAAGACCTGCGAGGGATCAGCGCTTGGTGAAGGGACTCGCAGATGGCTTGAAACAGAAACAAATTTGACGTACTGTGCATAAATAGGCAGAAAGACCTATTACTGTATGTTTACACGTTTGCAGAACTATCAGCTCAATCTCTCTGTTCCTTAAACAACCTTCTGTTCACCAAAAAATGCAATGACAACGCAATGGGTTTCGGCAGGGGCGGGCTACTGAGAAGTGGAAGGGTGGCTGTGACGTAAGCGTCGCTTCATGTTACTATGATCCCGACTGTGCAGTCTAGTGGGTCGTACTTCCGAAAGCAAGCTTCAAGGGATCCAGCAACAAGCTATACTGAGGTGACGGAAGTCATGAGTTATCTCCTATTATCGCGTCGGACCTGCTTTTGCCCAACGTAATGCAACATCTCGATGTGTTCATGCCACAAGTCGTTCGAAGTTCGCTGCAGAAATACTGTGCCATGCTGCCTCTACTGTCGCCCATGATTGCGAAGGCGTTAGCGATGCAAGGTTTTGTGTACGAACTGACCTCTCGATTATGTCCCATGTATGACCGATGCGATTCGTGTCCACATCATTCGCTCGAATTTTCCAGAACCGCGGACATCTGTAGCCCAGTTACATGACATTGCCTGGGAACACTAAGTCCATGAATGGCTGCAAATGTTTAAGTAGTCGAACCTAACCATTGCCAGTCAATGATAGCAGGCCAGTTGGATCAAGGATCCAGCCCATTCTATGTGAAACTGCGCATACCATTGTGGAGCCACCAGGAGCTTCCTCTGGGACTTTTTGGCAACTTTGTTAAATGGCTTCGTGGGGTCTGCGCCATACTCTAACCCTACCATCAGCTCTTACCAACTGAAATCGGGACTCACTTGACTAGGCCACGGTTTTCCAGTCTAGGGTCCAACCGATATGCACTCAGCTCGGTCATACGCTTCCATTGCCGATTATCGCCAAATTTCGCCGCACCACCTTGACATGTTCGTCGTTAAGTCCCACACTGCTTTCTGCAGATATTTCACACATTGTTGCTTGTCTGTTAGCACTGACAACAATACGCAAACGTCGCTACTCTCGGTCGTTAAGTGAAGGCGGTCGGCCACTGCAACGTCCGTGGTGAGAGGTAATGCATGAAATTCAGTATTCTCCGCACACAATTAAGACTGTGGATGTCAAAATATTGAATTTCCTAACGATTTCCGAAGTAGGTCTGATGCGTATAGTTCGAACTACCATTCCGCGTTCGAAGTCTTAATTCTCGTCGTGCGGACAAACCTTTTCAGATGAAAAACTTTAGGACAAATGACAGGTCCACCAATGTACTGCCCTTTTATACCTTATGTAAGCGACATAACCGCCGTCTGAGTTTGCATATCGCTATTACTTGATATTTGTCACCTCAGTGTTATACCATCCTAGTTATCTGTTCCATCCGAGAGTGTTTTCGAAGACAGCAGCTACTGATTATTTTCCGTGTACGAAGCCTTTGAGCCTTTCGAGAACAGATATCGTTTCGGGATTATTTAGTCTAAGCGAGAGGTTCACGGAGGTGCTCAACGAACGCCAGCGACAGAATTCGAGAATAGCCGTTTAGACTTGGGGGTATCAGTGTCGCACAGTACGCGGAATTCCCACCTACTATGCTAGGACATGTTGCCAAAATTGCCGATACATCGGAACGCCTGGTGTCGACGGAAGTTGCTCTAGCTGGCGGTGGCTGGGGACAGCGCGTCGCCAGAGGAAGGCACGCAGTAAACAAACGGCGCGGAGAAAGTGCGGCAGCCGCCCACGCGCACCGACCGGTTCGGCGCGGCGC